>NW_026042364.1:672500-778029 GCF_023856365.1 Brienomyrus brachyistius | reverse complement strand
GACACAGAGAACATCAACTTGTTCATTATACTCTTTGGTTATAAGATAACTGGGTACATCATCCAGCAGAAGGAAAAATAGGCCGACCATTTAAAACTGAGAATACATTCAGCAAACTGAATGTGACCTTCACTGCCAGACATGCAAAGTGTTAAAAGGTGCAGTGTTATACTGTACATAACATTTTAATTAAAGATATTCAAATTTAATATTGTGTACTTTAGTGAACTTTTGTTACCTTCCTCGCACAAATATGTGAATTCGTCCCATACTGAAAGAAATTACCCTTTATGCCCTCACCGATGTGAATTGGCACAAATTTCCACAGCTTTCTCACCATAGCCAGCCATTTTCTCCATAATCATAATCAATTCCAACTCCTATTATTTCTTTCACTGCAGACAGAATGACGTGGCCTTCCATCCACTTCAGTCTCATTCATTCTGCAATATGGGTGCTTGTGGTTATTAAGCAAGCAAGCAAATGATCCATCTTCTTCTGCAGTATCAGCACTTAAAGGAGAAAGTCAGTGTGAGAATAGGTGACTGCAGTGACTGTCCTTCCGTGCCATCAGTGTGTGCAGGGAGTAAGACCAGAGTACAGACGCACAAAGCTTATATTTCTTGCTTTTACCAAAAACAAGCTGAAAAATAAATATGTCCAGCTCTTGCCTGAGAACTGCTGCGATATTTCTATTTCAAATACAAGCTCGAATCCATCCATCCATCCTATGTAACCGGGGGGTCCGGCGTCGGCTGTCAGAGGGCTGAAACGGCAGACGCTGTCGGTAATCCAGGTCGGCTGATCGTAGCTGGCAGTAAGCGCGCCAGGCATGATTCGGAGCCAAGGAGGTGAAGCAGAGATCGGTACACAGGAAGACAGGAACACAAGGAGGGGAAAAACGCTTGCACGCTGCATAAACCACGAAGATCTCACGTCTGGCCAGAAATAAGAGACTGAGAAGGGGAAGGTTGACCACAGATGGGAGGGGCGGGGTTCCAAAGCGGAACCACACCTCCTCAGGCACTTCCATCTCCTGCCAATATTCCTCTGTCCTTTATTTCCCTTCACACTGCACTCCAATCATGCTCCACAACCACAAACCTCTGAAATCTCCTACACTCTCTGCACTCGACTGACTCCTTACCAGCTTCTCTCCTGCCGCTGCCTGCACTCCTTCATGTTCTGTCGGCACCCAAACCACCTGCTTTGCTCGCCCCATCATTTCTCCCAGATTTAGCGTGGGCTGATTAAAAGCCACTGCTAAGGGGGGCTCCTCCTCTGGTGTGTTGTACCATTCCCACCAGTCCTCCGTATCTGAATGGCTACTCCCTCAGGGCCTAATATTATCCAGTCTGTTGTCATGCAAGATTCTGGAACATGCAGGTTGGACAGGTGTGTCTATGCTGATCACAGCTCCAGCACACCAGCTGAATCAGCCTGTTCCCCAGTCTCCCCAGGGTCTAGGATCATCAAATTTGTGAGTAAATGGGTACCCTCTGAGGAAACCCCCATCCATTGTATCTACTCACCTGTTCTAATTAGGAACCGGAGGCCAATTAGTGGCCTTGTTTTTTTGGCGGTGACTGACTCAATTTCTTCGTCAGCTCCCTCTCATGCTCTTCAGCAGAGTCCTCCTCCTCTCTGTACAAGTCAATAGCGTGGATCAGCTGCTTCTCAGGAATAGTAATAAGCGCCACCACTTGCCTTAGCCTGCTTCTCACTGGCTTCAGGAGCGTGTCCTGCAGTGCCCTCCGGTACAGACCTCTGAACACCGAATCCTGTAGGTCCTGCTCTGTCTCAGTGCTCCACCGCTTTTCTTGGGCTTGCAGATAGGCAGCTGGGCTCTCCCCCTCCTTTACGGGCTCCTCCTTCATTTCAGCCACACCTAGTCCCTGTCACCACTGCCAGCATTCTCTCCATTCCGTCTACCCCCAGGACACAAGCCTGAACCGCTTTTATGTCCCCCATCACCAAGAGCCGTCCCATAGTTTCCTCCTCAAATACTTTCATCCATTTTCAAGCTCCGTCTGCCAGGACTGTTCTGCCCATGGTACATACTGTGTCTGTGCTCCTTTCGCCACCAGGGGGAGCATCAGAGTGTCCCTATCGGGGGTCTCACAGCCCTCCTGCTTCCACTGTTCTATGATCTGCATTATCCTCCTCTACTCCTTCCTCACTATCCGTTTCTATCTCCTTCTCCTGAAACTGACTCCATCCTCTACATGGAGGGTTAGGGCTGTCCATCAGATGCATCAGCCCTTCTGCAGCCCTACCACTTGCTCCGCACCCCACCTTTATATCACCCCCTTTTTTCTTAAACCCACATGCCTGGCCTTCTATTATTATATCACTCCTTCGCAGTCCTTCCTTCACGGTCTGCCGCCGCTGGTCGCTCACTTCCCTGTACCCATATAAACAACTTTCTTCATCCTTCTGTTTCTTCCCCTCTGAACTTTACCTTGCCCTCTATTACTGGAAAGTGGCCCTTAAATATCAGAGGTGGCCCTTCTACTAACAGATACAGTCCCTGATACAGAGGAAGTCGTAACTCCTCCTGCTCTGTTTCACCTTTGACTCCTGCCTGATTCTCACTCATCACTCTCTCATCACTTTCTGCTCTTTTCTCCAGGCCTCTCCCTTTGCCATAACCTCAGAACCTCCAGTTGCTCACTCCTTTTCTTGTTACACCTTTCTGTGTTCTTATTAGCCTTATGATACTTTATCAGAGTCTCCATCTCCTCACACACTGCCACATCCAGAAATATGGCAGAAATATAAAGTACAGATATTTTATGGGTTCCACTGAAATAAAGGTAGCTGATTATGAGAAAGACCTCGGTGTGTATGTTGATGCTTCCATGTCCCACTCTCGCCAGTGTGGGGAAGCAATAAAAAAGGCAAATAGAATGTTGGGTTACATCTCTAGGTGTGTGGAGTTTAAGTCAAAGGAAGTGATGCTATGATTGTATAATTCCTTGGTAAGACCCCACCTAGAATATTGTGTGCAGGTTTGGTCACCATACCTTAAGATGGACATTGCTGCCTTGGAAAAGGTGCAACGTAGGGCTACGAGAATGATTCCCAGTCTTAGCGGAATGTCTTATGAGGACAGGTTAGTTGAGCTGAATCTGTTCAGACTAAGTGGGGGCATGAGCCAGTTATATAAGATTCTAACAGGTCTGGATGGTGAGTGACATGACATACTAGAACTCGTGGCCACAAGTAGAATTTAGCGGGAGAACATTTTAAAACGAATTTGAGGAAGCACTTCTTTACACAGCGTGTAGTTAGAGTATGGAATAGTCTTCCTACTAGTGTAGCGCAAGCTAAAACCCTGGGTTTCTTTAAATCAGAGCTAGATAAGATTTTACCAACTCTGAGCTGTTAGGTAAGTTTTTCCCAAAAGTGCTTGATGGGCCGGATGGCTTCCTCTCGTTAGTAAATTTCTTATGTTCTTAAGGTTACTTTTCCTATAGAACAAGTCTATACATTGTACTTTTATTAAACAAATGAAATAGCCTTATGCTATTTATCTTATTTACACAAATGCTTGTCATTTTTGTCTCGTCTACACAGTCGCGTATTTACAATTCTCCTCTGCTCTCTGTATTGCGCATGGCGGACTTCCGCCCCGATGCAGACAGGTGAGCACACTCCCACCAGCGGACAGAGAGCGCGCGTCGGAAAATATGTCACGTCAACCATCTCAAAAGCAGACAAAAATATCTGCTGTGCCATTTATCTGTGTATGACTCCTCAGATCTCCAGTCCGGTCAAAAGTTTCACTAATTATCTACTTCTTCCCTTGCATGTTTAGTCCTATACTGAACTCCCTGTTCACTACACCTTACACATCTTAAGTTTAAGATTTGTCCAAATTTTACAGTAACCTACCCACACTTATATTACAGAGAATGTTTTTTGCATTAAAGCTCGCAAATACTAAATTTGATTCCACAGTTATGGCTTTAGATACCGAGGGATCCTGGTATATCATACTTATACAAAACTAATTATGGTAAATTACTATGTGAAATAAAGAATTATCTCAAAGATGGGAAATCCTCCCTCTATCCTTATTGGGGAGAGTGGAGAGCATTAGAATGAACATACCACCTAGGCTTCTCTTTATGTTCCAGTCCCTGCCCATAGGGGTCCCTATATCTACATTCAAAACGCTCAATAAATGGTTATCCAAATTTACCTGGCAAAACAAAAGACCCAGGATTGAACTGAAAAGACTATTAAACCCAAAAGAGAATGCGGGTCCTGACTTGCCTAATTAAAAAAAATATTACTTGGCAGCCCAACTTATATCAGTAGTGGTATGGATTACCCAGGACAGGGAGGGTCAGTGGGTGGTAATGGAACAGAGTATCTGCCCAAATTTGCCGCTGGACATAGCAATTATTTTTAATCAAGATACACGGAAAGTAAATAAAATCAATAACATTTGGATAGGAAACGCTCTGAAAAGTGAGAGAGAGGCTGGGACGCCCTTCATCAATATCAAGATCAATGAAAATTGCACAGAATGTTGATTTTTTCTACCATCTAAATTAGATACAGGGTTTAAGACATGGGGAGAAAAGAGGTTTAACCAGTTGGATCAGTTGTGTGATGGAGGAGATCTAATGTCCTTCGAACATCTTAGAAATAAATGTGGCCTCCCAGTGCCCGATTGTTTTAGATACCTACAGTCAACAAATATATTGTTTATATGAACAATTAAAGGATTGGTTAAAAAGAACATTATATCATATATTTATAAAATATTGCAAAAAGAGTCAACAGTGTTAATAAAGAGAAATGAGAACTAGAGATGAATACTATCATTAACGATGAAGATTGGACTCATTCATGTAAAGAAGGACACAGAATAACAAACAGTCCTACATGGTGGGAATTTGATTGGAAAGTTAAGATGAGATACTTTAAGACTCCCCTTCTCACCTCTACGTTTGGTAACACCTCAAATCAGGGGTTTATTGGAGGGGTTGTGACCTGGTAGGAGACCACACCCACATTTTTTGGGATTATCCAGAATTGTCAGAGTACTGGCAAAATATACAGGAAGAGATAAAAAATAAATGTTTGAACATAAAATTACCACTTGAACCAGCTCGTTTCATACTAGGAATTATGCCACAGAATATAGTGCATGAAAATAAGGTTGTGTTACAGAGAGTTCTTCTTGTAATTGCCAGGAGGATGATAACGATCTCCTGGCTAAAACCCCAGACACCCACGACAGTACAATGGAAAGAAAGAGGAAAGAAAGTGTATAATATGGAATTTATAACTGAAAAATTGTTAACGAGAACAGAGTGTTTTGTGGAAGAAATTTCTCGAAGTCCGATGTTTAAGTGTTTGACAGAACTTTATTATTTGATGAGCTCACAGGGAACAGACACTCAGCAAGCATGCGTCTTGTGTTCTGCTCCCCGAGCAACAAATGCATACATCTTTTATGGCCTAAAATGCGACAGTCATCTGACAAATCAAGGACAAATCGGATTTTTGGACGTTCCAGTTACTTCTGCCTTTCAAGGTCCAGGCAGTACAAAGAAAGTTTGGCCATTTGGAGATACCAGTTTCTTCTACGTTTTCAAGGTCCACCTATCAGCTTAGAACAAGTCTATCTATTTGGGACTTTTCCTTTTGCTATATTATTCTAGGACTCGTTGTTCTCTTTTTCTACATTTTATATTATCCAATACCATGCATTCATTTTATAATATCTTCTGCAACAGCTTACTTCTCAGGTCAAGCCTTTGCTTTGACCTGGGCCTCTTGCTGATCAAGCAATATATGGCAAACATGTTAGTTCCTCTATAGAAAATAGAAATTTCTTACTTAAGCAGATTTGCATTCTTGTTTGATACATTCAATTAATGACAAGTAAATTACATTGTTTCAACCACTATGTGTAAATCAACAACACATTGTAAACTCAATTGTTAATTACTGATTAGGTAATGCATTTTGCATAATCATCTACATTCCATTATTGATTACTGATTAGCATAATCAAGAATTTTCTATCACAGTTTCTTTATTAAAAGGTTTCCAATCTGTAATTTTCTTTTTTCAACAGAAGTATGGCACTTAGGAAAGGATAGGGTTGAATTGAGACTTCCATGTACAGCACTGTGCAAAAATCTTAGGCAGGCAAAGAAAACGATGTTTAGATTGTCCTCGTGTTGGTGTAAAACTATGATATTATGCCTGTCAAAGTGTCTCAGCTTAGCCATTTCAGAACCTCTGCTAACATCATCCTAGTATTTGTAGCGACCGTCCAGTGCAGCCATGTATTTTTTGACTTGGCCACTAGCACACCTCATACAGCTAGTCAATCTGTCAAAATCATGGAACGGCTGAGGTGCCCCTGAGGAGAAGTTTGGGAACTGAAGCGGTGTTCATCTAGCCATCCGACTAGATATCAGTATCTTTTTAGAAAAGAGAAGAAATTATTAATAGTTTTTATTGTGTTCCTCTTAATTTACACGTTCTAATGTTAAATTGTGTTATTTGTTCTAAGCCAAAGTACACTTGCTACCCAGATAAACAGCTTTAAACATTTCTTTGGACTGCCTAAGACTTTTGCACAGTACTGTATATCTTAGAACATAAGAAATTTACAAATTAGAGGAGCCCATTCGGCCCATCAAGCTCGTTTGGGAAGAACTTAACTAATAGCTCAGAGTTGTTAAAATCTTATCCAGCTCTGATTTAACCATCTCTCTCAATATAATATTGGGATCATTTATTCTCTTCAGAGGCCTCCATAGAATAATGCATCCATCCTCTCAATTATGTTTAGACAGACGTATCCTAAGGCACCAGGGCAACAACAGTCAGAATAACAACAGAATCATCAATTTCACAGCTAGTTTTAAAAATTGCTTTAATGCAGAGTGATTACAGAAAAAAAGATAAGCAAATTAGGTAATATTAACAAAATTATTAAAACATGTAGAGTAATAGACATATTTGTCTTTCAGACATATTGTGCTTTTTTAAGAGCAGAAGGGATACATTAAATCAGGATTATATTTTGTTTTTAATGATATATATATATATATATATCATTGGCCGGTTATCCTATTTGTTCAGCGCCAACCCAACAAGTAGAAAATTCAGCACCACGGACAGTGATCTGTGCTACTATGACGTCAGGTCCTTTCATTGGCTCCATATATTTTTCTAGAAATAACTAATTGGCTCTTTTCTAGAAATGTCCAGCCTATATGAAGAGAATATTTTATTTTTATTTAGACTAAGAAACTACAGAAAATCAGCTCTGCATGTGATCTCCCCTTTACTGCTCAAGGAGGGCACACGCACATCAACAAATATCAATGCAACAATTACAGAAGAACAATTTCTCACAGCTTCAGAAGAAGTCAGATTTCTGTGTAATTCAGAGATTGTCCAAGACTTCTGCTAGAACATTTTCTGCACTTGAACCGAATTTCAAAATAAATGACACCTGGGTGACCCAGGTTCGAGTCTCTGCCTGGGTCACATGTGTGCGGAGTTTGCATGTTCTCTCCATATCGTCGTGGGGTTTTCTCCGGGTACTCCGGTTTCCCCCCCACAGTCCAAAAACATGCTGAGGCTAATTGGAGTTGCTAAATTGCCCCTAGGTGTGCATGTGTGAGTGAATGGTGTGTGAGTGTGCCCTGCAATGGGCTGGCCCCCCATCCTGGGTTGTTCCCTGCCTCGTGCCCATTGCTTCTGGGATAGGCTCCGGACCCCCCACGACCCAGTATGATTAGTGGTTTGGAAAATGGATGGATGGATACACCTGGGTCTATTAAAAGAAGGTGATGCTGCCTGAACCACCAACCAAGGCTGGGAGGAAAGGGAGGAACACTAGTCAAATGAAGGAAGAAAAGGCCACCGTATCTCATGGTCACGAATACAAAAGTCAGGGAGTGTTATGAAGAAGGCACCACACTTAAGACTATTGGTTTTATGCAGTGAATTACACCAGAGAGAGTTTTTGCATTTTAGCTGTGTCATGTAACATTCCTCAGACTTCATTTTAATGTTTTCTTCAACGCAACAAAGTCCCACGGTAACAAAAGCGCTGAGGTCTGGATCGTTAATTGCAATGTGGGGAGTGCAGACCAGCTGGGGTGGGGGATCGTGCTCAGTCACGATAAAAGGCAAACGGGTAAATTGTGAATACGCACTTAATCTAACTACAGTTTAACGTTGTTCCACATACCAATATCACTACGTATCGGTATCGCAAAACAAAATTTAAAATGTTAAGATTCTGTCATTCTGAAAATCTGAGTATTTTAGACATTATGTTCCATAGCAATTTGTGGAGATAAATACCCTCGGACAGTAGCGTTCATTTCACAATTAAGTCTCTTTAAGTCATTGTTTTATGTTAAGCAGGATGAATGTGTGATTTTTAATTAATAAACCCTTAAGAGTTATATGCTTATGCTGTCGCATACTGTTCTCGGTATACAACTTAACTTATAAAAGTCTGTTAATCTTATTATAGAATAATATAGAGAATAATTATACAAGAACTATAATTATTATGATGTTATTATTTAATGTGTGTGGGCCGTGTTGCTTGATTACATTTGACTCCTCGGCACGTGGGACGCTGCCGGTTTGAAAGACGCGGCTTCACTTGTTTTCTGCACCAAGGTGGGTTGCCATTCTGCTCCCATTTTATCGGATAATTTATCTTATTATTTAGTATTTGTCAAATTTGCATGTATATTAAAATATGTTTGATGAGTAAAGTCAGTATATTGCTTTTAAATAAAGTGATTTTGTTCTGGGCTACTATGTTAATTATATTTAAATTTTATGCGCAAAGTGTAGTTGACATTTAACTTTTCCGCGTGCGCTTTCCTGCGTTTAAGTACATTATTGCGCTTGCTAGTGAGTAAATTAGTTCATTTCTTTTAAATAAAGTGAACATTGTTGTGGGGTGCTGTGTTGGTTAAATTTAAATTTCATGTGCAAGTCGGCTAGTTTCCTGTGCCGCAAAGTCTAGGTGATATTTCACTTTTCCGCGTGCGCTTTCATGTTGCATTCTACTGCGGATGCGGGTGGTTTCGCTCGGTGCTGCCTACAGCAATGATATTCCACCAGACCAGGAGAGGGCAGATGTATTGTAAGAAACACAAATAAAAGTAGTGAAGCAAGTCCTGTAAAGTTTGTTTGGTGACCAAAATCAGTATATTGCCATTTAGTAAAATTTAAAATTGTTCCAGGCTTCTGTTTTGATTATATCTAAATTTTATGTGAAAGTTAACTAGTTTCCTATGCTATAATGCAATTGTTCATTGCGGAGGTGTCAGTGCAGAACTGTATTCCATGTGCCAGGAGTGACTGACAGCTCCATTGTATTGCCTGTATGTTGTTTTTCCTCATTCAGATACAGATGAATTGCTTAAGCTGTCAGCTGGAGCAACGCTGAACAGGAGAAGCGGTTTCAGAAAATGGATGAATGTCCCCAGAGGTGTGAGTTAACAGTTTTAACCACTGCATCACTGTACCATGCCCATGTATAGGATATGTAGAAGAACCTGTTGCAGTTATCTGGTGTGTGTGTTTTTGACTATCCCTGCCGGCCCCTGGAGGTTTGGGCTTCCCCTTTGAGTCTGGTGCCTCCCAAGGTTTCTTCCTTCTAGGGAGTTTTTCCTTGCCACTGTCGCCTATGGCTTACTCACTGGGGGCTTTGGGTGGGGATGCTGTAAAGCGCTTTCACACAATGTAATGTTGTGATAACGTGCTATACTTTGCTGTGTAATTTTGTATTTACTCACGCAAATAAAAAATTGTTTGATAACAAAAAACACTTGTTTCATTCTTTTTCCCTGCGAACATATCAGTCACTTCCCTCCTGCTCCTGCATTCAAAAATGAAAGTTTGTCCTGCACTGCACTTTATTGCCGTGGGTTCCACAGGAATGCAGACCTCTACTTTGGTGTAATCCTGCTGCTGTTGTAGATGGTCTGCTCGCACGCTTTCACATTGTGCACAAGCAGATTTTTTGTATCTCTGCAGAGAAGCATTCTTTTCTTCTGCCTGGCAAATCCATCATTATAATAGCAATCCACCTAGCGCCCCTAGCTCTTAAAGAAAATGTTTGAAAAAATTAGTTTATAGCATGTTTACACCATAAAAACAGCAGTGACTGAGTACAACCCTTGTGGACCAGGCGCCTGGCTTTGACTATTTTTCTGCCATTAAACTAGCAAACGTGGGTTGGCCATGACGTAAAATAACTTGTGCCTTTAAATTTAAAAAAAAGTCCTGTGTGTTGTAAAGTGAGGTATGAAACAGATACCAGGCCGCTTCAGTGAGGGTCAGCGTAAGTTTTATTCATGTGATTTTGTGGTTTAAACTGTTTCATTGGAATCAATCCAACCAGCAGCATGAAGACTGCAAGCCAAAGAAGTGGGACGATGCCTGAGAAGAACAACTCAGTCAATCCTCACGTCTCCTCTCTCCTCAGGCGATTGATGGACTCTGAGCATGAGACATGTACAAAAGATGAGGACTCTTCTCCACTATTCAAATGGAAATTGTTCTTAATCTTTTATTTATACCTTTTGCTTATACCGTAAGATTTAGGAACACACTGAAAAAGATCAACTTTAATACATTTGAAGGTTGAAGTTATTGGAATTTGTAACGGCTGATTTGGTGGAATATGATTTTGGACAGAACTGTCAAAAAATGTGGAATGAAAATGCAGTTTAATGGTTGAATCCGTGGCTTGCCTAACTTGTTATAAATTGCACACACATCCAGCATTAAAGTGACAGGGAGGTATTAGACCAGAGTTGTTGCATTACATTAACACAGACCAGCAAAAAATATAACATTATTCTAACATTAATGTAATGTTGTTCTGAATAGATTTCTATGTCCAGTCCTGATTTCAAATTGGGCCTTTAAGCCTAGAATATGGTCAGTTTTAAAAATACTTGACTTTGTTGCAACTCTGACTAAGTTGAATTCCATCAAGTGGTTAACGGGTGTGAAGATTATCCTGAAATTTTCAAGTTAATGTCATTCCAGTTAATGTGAGTTTGTTCTGTGTGGGTCTCTGTCTCAGGCTGTTATTTTCGTCTTAGTTTCATTTAAACCACTTAACAATATGCATAGATTGCATAGCTGCAAATGTAAAATACAAAAATTAACTTGGAAAGCATTCTACAACAACATTCAGTATTGTGGAGTATTAATAGCATTTATTGCCAATTCCAGTTGCTAGGTAACTTCTATATTTTGAATAGAATACAATATAATATTTTAAACTAGATTACAGTTAATTGTTATTTTTCTGTTTAAAAAAGACAATTGCTGTAATTTACATAGGACAAAACCTGTAAAAGACATTTTGTAATTATTTTCTAAATGAAATGAAGATGCTTTGTTACTCCCCTTGGGGAAATTCTCTTTTCACCTACCCCATCTTGCTCTACTTGACACACGGGCACAGACAAAGGTAACAGCAAACCTGGCAGCAAAGGGCAGCCACCTGTAGGGACACCCATGGAGCTGGGGGTTTTACAGTGATTAACAGCAATTTTGCAATACTTTTCTGGCAGCTTTTTTTTTTGCTAGGTATTTACAGTAAATTCCACAGTCAGTTCTACACTAGAAGAGACATCATTCCTAAGCGCAGCATGGACTGCTTCTGGACACAGTATCTAATGCGACTTCCAGAGTCACTTGAGTAAGCTGGAGATAATTCATCCCCGGGAAAGAGAGCCTGCAGTAGGCAGTCTACCAAAAGAGGGCCTTTCCTGTTCCCTTGGTGAATTAGAACACCAGTGGAGAGAGCTCTCCTGTTGCAGTTTCACAGAGATGAACAACATGGAGAACTTTGGATTGAGGTTTTGCAGTAAGAGGGTGCTGAAGGAAAAAGGAGTTTCAAAGACATTGGTCTGCCTGTACTGCCGATTTTGTCTCTGCCCATTTCAGATGTCCAGATGTTTACTAATGTGACATTCCTTAAATACAACCACCGAAACAGAACCGTTGCAAATTTGTTGCCAAGTTTGGTAGATGTACAACTTGGACTGCAAAGAGATGGACTGACGCAGAGGCGGAGCTGAGGATAGGCCTGGGTGGGATTGACAGCTGGACCTACCCAGTCAGATTAATGAAATGACATTTTTTATATATAAATTACCGGCTTCTAACTCTGTTCCTATACATCACTGTTGTTACTGTGGCAAGTACGACAGAATGTGTGAGCTCCCTCTAGTGGTGCTCTAGGTAGAACACCACAGTCGTGGGTGTATTATTGTTGCAGTCACCATGTTGTAAATATATAAGCCAATTTAAGAAAATTTGGGGTAATGAGCTTCATTCAGACCCTCCCAAATTTAATACAAGTCCATCCATCAGCCACTTTACCGTATTTAAATGCTGCAGGAGGATGCTCACATGAAAAAAATAAGCCTAATTCATTTCTTTATCCAAAACTCCTCATTCATTAAAACGAAAAGAGCTTTAACTTGTGCGTGCATTGCTTCATTTTAAGCAGCATTATGGAGTGTCGTTGAACATAAATTTTTCTATGAAGGGTCTGATTTTCTGCATCTTTTACTCCTGGTTTGGGCTATAAAATTGGAAGGAGTTGCCAAACCTGACTGTGCAGGGTCTGCGCTGTTCTCATCTGTGGACAGTGTGTGGGTTTGTGGGTCAGGCATAAATTTGGGGGGGGGGGCTCCCTCTAGCATTAAAATAGGGAGATATCCACTAAAATAATTCTTCATATTCAAAAAAGTACAGATAAAATGAATCAATCTCAACAGTTCATTTAAAGTGTTTTCACCCCAAGCACACCTATCCTTACTGAAAATGGTTTAGTCTAAAGTCCTGCTCTGGGGTACGTTTCCTATATCATAATGCACATTGGCAAAAGACAAATATATGTCAGGAAACTATATAGCAAGAGATCAAAGAAAATTGATACATTCTGTGGGCCATGTCTGCTGCCGCATGGCAGAGAGTGTGAGGGGGAAGTGCAGGGACGATGTCGGCATCACCAAAAGGAGGGCTACAGCTCTTTGGAGGGAGCCGGTGAGGAGAGCTGGGGGGAGCCAGTCTGCATCCTCTCACTCCTGGGGAGGACCGAGTATTGGCCATCCTAGATCTGAGAGGCACTTGAGGGAATCCCGGGGTGCATAAATCTCTGTAGTCTACCCACCTCCAAGACATCTATGCTTTCTACTCCCCAGCCACTTCCTCTTGGCCCACCAACATTTGGCCCCCTGTAGTGTGATCACCAGGGTTCCTCAATATGTGGCACCTCCACACCTGGCTCCTCTACATCAGCCATCCCTTGTCTGGGCCCCTCTACAGCAGGCCCCCTCTGACGTGGCCCTCAGTCCCTCAGGGCGACACTGTCCCCTGAGTCCCCAGAATCCCTTTCAGTCTGGGAGATCACCTAACCCACCCATCCTGCTGCCTAATGCCGGTGTCGTGCTGTAAACTGTCCCCCTGCCACGGAATGTAATCTCTCATTTTAAAGGCAATGTCGCTTCGCTTCTCCTGCGCGGCAGCAGCGTCCGCTCGCTGTAACATCGGTTGTCTTGTTCTCCTGCGCGACAATAATGCATTTCTTTTCGACGCTCGTTCGTGCAAATACAGTCGCCTTCAGTCTCAAGAAGCGATTCATCTACTTGAGTAATATTTTTAATACTTTGTTGAATTAATTCTGCCTCAATTTCTTTGCTATTCTGTCTTCTTTTCATAACTATAATGCGGCGATTAGCTTCATACTGGGCACCGACACACCTGGAAATGACGTAACATTGAACCAAATGCCAAAAGTAATCAGAAGTCAGCAGCCTGTCCAGAACGCACAGATAACAAGCTACACTGCAAGTCGTCCAGCCACGACGTCACCCAGCCACTCGTCTACCATCTAAAATACAGATAAATTACAAGTGCTCCGTATTTCTGCAGATGACATTATTTTGAACTGGACCATAAAGAAAATATTCTTGGCCTGGAGGGAGGAGTGCTGGGCTATTTTATAGGAGGCTACTCTTTCTTAATAACCCCATTTTTAATTCTGAACAATAAGCTTAATAGGATGGGGCGACATGCTGGTGCAGTGGTTAGCACTGTTGCGTCACACCTCTGGGACCCGGGTTCAAGTCTCCGCCTGGGTCAGATGTGTGTGGAGTTTGCATGTTCTCCCCATGTCGTCGTGCGGTTTCCTCTGGGTTTTCCGGTTCTCCCCCACAGTCTAAAAACATGCTGAGACTAATTGGAGTTGCTAAATTGCCCGTAAGTGTGCGTGTGTGAGTGAATGGTGTGTGAGTGTGCCCTGCAATGGGCTTGACCCCATTCAGGGTTGTTCCCTGCCTCGTGCCCATTGCTTCTGGGATGGGCTCCCGACCCCCGTGACCCAGAAGGATAAGAGGTTTGGAAAACGGATAAAACTGAAGAGCGATTTAAAATAGGTGATTGTCCAGTAAGAGGATTTACCTTTAGCTACAGTGTTTTTTGTTATACAGGTATATTTTGTTTTACAAAAACAACATTTACTTCTACACTATACGGTCAATTAAAGTACCTTCTGCATCCTGGAGATGGTCATTACCTTCTGGAGAGTCTATTTCCTCAGCAACTCTCTTGTTGCTACCTTCTGGAGACAGATGAATGCTGAAAAGATCTTCCATCTGGTCAGCAGTCATTGTGATTGTCTCAAAGCAGAACAGGTGGCGCAGAATGTAGACAGTGTTTATAACTCGCTTATTAATTATCAATGTGTTACTGGTTACTTTATTAGTTTATATTCAAAGAAATAATAGCAACTTGAACCATGATGGTCAAAGGATAAAATTCTGATCCTAACTAACGTACATGTAAACAGAACACAGAATACCTCTGAAATGGACCCTGACCCCTGTGGATGACCTGAAACGTGACAATGTCATGTTCCAGCAGATTCCCGTCTCTTATTGACCGGATAGGCCTCAGGCAACCTGCATTGGCCATGAAGTCAAGCAGAGGTGTCTTTCACTTCTCAAGGTCCTCCAGAGTTGTACTTTCAGGTACCTGCCATCAAAATGGACTGTTATTGAGGCTACTTGAATTATAACTTTTTAGTAAGAACCCACACACCCATATCATGTTTGAAGCCTTTCAATTGCAGCATTAAAATTAGGCAGCATTCGGCAGGTAAAGGAGCAATATTTGCTGGCAGGCACATGGGACGATTAATCTGCGCAGTAGGGACAACATGAAGAGAGGAAAATTTGCTGTAAAAAAACTCAATTTGTTCGCCATAATATCTTGCTGACCTCCTTCCCAGGGCTTAAACTGCCCACAATGCTTTTCCACCCTCTATGCATATTTAGTATTTCCCTGATATATCAGACGCTGATATGGGCAGTACGGTATGCGCTCCGTCTGGTTAGATGTGGGCCTGCACTTTCTTAGGGGCCTGCCCCTCCTGACACAGACTCTTCCAGAATCTCATAATCCTCTCCATTTCCCATTCTTCACACTGTTTATTAGTGTATGGGAACGGGACAACCCTAACTGAAGGGTCAGGACTTGCACACAACACACACCCCTCCTGCCCTAATGAAGTGGCGGTATACTTAGCCCATTTATATCACCAATTTCCAAGTGTACGTTTTGCTAACCCATACAGGTCTACTTCATCCTGGGCATCCTTCTAAAATTTACTCACTCTCCTCACTCCCATATCTCCCCCCATTTCTCTCCGCTTTCGCTCACTGTAATCTGAGAGGTTATTCAGCATCAAAGGACCAGGCTGAGTCAGTGAAGTCAGTTGTCCTGTGCTCACCTGACCTGTGGTCCTGCTGTGCACCCAGACCTGAAGGGCCTGATAAATCATTAGCATCACTAACATCGTTGCTGTCAGCCGTACCAGAACCCACAGCTTCGTGTCCTGTCTGGAGTGGCTGGTCTGCTTGCGATGCTCCCTCTTGACCCTCACTCTGCTCTGATCCTGAAACTGACTCCACCCCAAGCTGTGGAGCTCCTCTGGGAGCTCCATCAGGGCCATCTGAGTCAAGGGCAACTGCATCCTCTGTGTTGTTTTCAGTGACTCTGTCTTTCGTGCGGTACTCTAGTGCAGTGGTTCAAATGGTACCACATATTACTCCCTTCTACCTGCACCGCTGTTGCTGTGGCTCGTGTCACCTTGAAGGGTCCCTCTCGTCGGGGCTAGTGCCACTTTCACCGGAACACTCGCAGGTAGACTTTATCTCCTGGAAAGATGACTGGCTCCTCCTGGTCTGTGTCTTCTTTCTGTGCTTTCTCCTTTTCCTGTTTGGAAATAGTTTTGTGTATTTTGGTTAAAGTCCTCATGTACAACTTTAATTCATCCCCCAGCTGATCTAGGCTGGGTCCCTTATACGCCCCCTCCAAGTCGATCCAGGCATAGGTCTCCCTGTCAGCATTTCATGCGGAGACAAATGCATCACCTGTGCGTTTCCATCCGATATGTCATCAAGGCTGTTGACAGGGCATCCACCCAGTTCATTTTCATGGCGGCGCAAATTTTATTCAGCTTCTGCTTAAGTGTGCCATTCACTCTCTCCACCATACCCTGCATCTGAGGGTGATACACACATGCCAACTTTTGTTTTATTCTCAGCTGTTAAACCACTAACTTTTAACTTTCCCCACAAAGGCAGCTCCATTATCAGAGCTTATTTCAGTTGGTATCCCAAACCTCGGACTCTCTGATCAGGAATTTCACCACTGTCATCGCCCCCATGTCCTTGGACGGTATTGTCTCCACCCATCTGCTGAACCTGTCCACAATCACAAGCATATATCGCTTTCCATATGCTGTTTTTCCCATGTCCACATAGTCCATCACCAAGTGTCTGAACGGTCCCTCAGGCACTGGAATGTGCCCTACTGGGGCCGTGATTGCTTTGCGTAAATTGTTCTTAATGCACACCTCATATTCTGACAACCTTGCATCCGTCATTGCTTGCAGCTATGGTGTCCAGAAACCTTGTTCTGTAATTTTCTGTAACACCACCCCCCTTGTGCAATGGTCAAGACCATGCGCATCCGTTATCAAAATGTTGGCCTGGCTGCCGCATCAGAGACTGCATTTCCTTGAATAACAAAATCACGACCTTTGCGGTGGGCCTGACACTTAACAATAGCCAAACGCTTGGGACGCATCATTGTGTGTAGCAACTCCAAAATCTGATTATAATGCTGAATGGGGGAGCCGTCACTTTTGCGAAACCCCCTTTGCTTCCAGACTGCTCCAAACTGATGGCATATATCATGTGTGTATGCAGAGTCTGTGTAGATAGTAACTGTCTTATGTTGTCCTCGCCGGCACGCTGTAGTCAAAGCCTTTATCTCTGCTAATTGACCAGAACAGGGTTGTGCTCTGAAACGAGAGTGTGAAAATCATCACCCTGTGCCTGGACTACAGCAAACCCAGCCTTCAAGGCATCCCCATCTCTCCAACATGAGCCATCCACAAACAAAACCATCTCGCTATTTTCAATGGGAGAGCTCTCCAAGTCTGCTCTCAGTTTAGTGTAAACCAAAGACTCTGCCACACACTCATGTGTGTCTGCAGGGTTTACTGTAGTGCAGCACTTTATTGTCACATCCGGGTAAGAGAGAAATGCAAAGTACGCTAGCTGCCTTGCTGGGGTCAACACAAATTTGCCTTTGTCAATAACGTCCACCACCTTATGTGAAGTATAAAGTGTTTTTGCATTCTAGCTGTGTTACAGTATGTAACACAGCCTTCAACTTTTTTCCCCACGCAATGCAGAACATGCAGGGGTGCCAAACAAAACAGTGGAGCTGCAGTGTAGCCAATTATTTCTTTCAGTAGTTTTAAAATCATTTGTGTGGCTGTGTGTTAGAGATGGAGGTGAGCAACACTGAGGCATCTCAGGGAACCATGTTGCCCATATTAAAAAACACACACGCATGCAACTCAGGCAATCCAGCATTTCTTATTTCAGTTATATATGACACTGCATGAGGAGCGGCGGGGTGGTGCAGTGGTTAGCACTGTTGCCTCACACCTCTGGGACCCGGGTTCGAGTCTCCGCCTGGGTCACATGTGTGCGGAGTTTGCATGTTCTCCCCATGTCGTCGTGGGGTTTCCTCCGGGTACTCCGGTTTCCCCCCACAGTCCAAAAACATGCTGAGGCTAATTGGAGTCGCTAAATTGCCCATAGGTGTGCATGTGTGAGTGAATGGTGTGTGATTGAGTCCTGCGATGGGCTGGCCCCCCATCCTGGGTTGTTCCCTGCCTCCGGACCCCCCGCGACCCAATAGGATAAGCGGTTTGGAAAATGGATGGATGGATGACACTGCATGTTGTTGTTTTACATGTTCACTACAAGTCAGTGTTTTTTTCATTGTATGATTAATGCCACATTCATACCAAAAAAACACACTAGACATACTGTACAAGGCAGTCAAGGGAAAAACCTTCTCAGAAAACAAAGTGAATGTATCAACCGAAGAAGGACGTTTCCTTTTCAGAATATTCATTTTTTTCCATGTGGAACCACTGTCCATGATTCAATTGAGTGCATTCAAAGAATGATACATCAAGACTAATAGTGACAAAATATTAATTTAATATGCATTGTACATGAATGTAGGACTTAGATGTTGATGAATTTCTCATCAGTGAAGGGCATATACAAGTTGAAAACCCAGAACTCTCCAATTTAGATGTAATTTGGTACACGTGCAGACCAGTGATGGATATGTAAATGATTAGAATTGCAAGGAGTTGGCATGTTTAATCACCAGACACAGGATGCCTCGTAGTCACATTAGGGTTACCGGCACTTGACGGAGTTTGATAGGGTTGCATTGCGGGTTTGCATGAAGCCAGGTGGTCATATGGTGCAATTGCATGTGGGCCATGCGGATATCACAGTGGCCTGATATTGAAACCAATGGGCACGTGAGGCATCCACACACGTCGTGAAGTTTCTGGTCATCCAAGACAGACCACGCCAAGGAAGGATCGTCGGATTGTGCTCCAAGCATCACAGATCCCCATGACACCTGCGCCTGATATATGGACACAGCTACTGGACTCTCTACAACACCCTATATCATCGTGTCGCGATGACTGGCATCAGCTGGACTACGGGTTCACCGTCCCATGCATAGGCTGCCGTTCACAATAGCACAGAAACTGTTGCGATTGGAGTGGTGTAGTCACTGGGAGGCATGGACTGATGACGACTGGCGTCCTACCATGTTCAGCGATACATCTCAGTTCTGCAGTACCACAGATGACCGTCGTGTGCGTATGGTGGCGCCGCAGGGAGAAGAGCAATCCTGCCAACGCTGTGGAGTGACACACCACACTCTGACGGCACAGTGGTACACCAGTGACATCCTAGTGGTATCCGGGCCCAAGGGTGTGCTATACCCTACTGACATGGGACCAGCAGTGTGGCCATACCACCAACTCCGTGGTCCGTATGCTCTGATATTATAATCATCGTGATACAGTCACATGCCCTTTCATCACATGCAGATTTCATTTTCACAACTTAGTCTGTTGTGCTTCACTTTTTTTGCCACCGAGTTTGTGTTCTGACACTAAGTTGATGGGAAATGATTATTTGAGCGTCATCTAAAGAGCTTATATTACTTGGGTAAATTGCATAAGACTCACATGGTATTTTGAAAAGATTCCCATATGCGCTGATTAGCTGGGGTTGATCCGAGCAGCTGTGCACATTTCTCCTGTAACACAAAAGTTTGCTTTTAGGACAGAAAACAAGGTTAAGACCAAATTATGTGGTTTACATCTATCAAAATAAAACCAAGGTCACTGTTACCAAAAGAGTAACCATGTGTTGTCAAATTTCCTAACATTTTGCTTCATCTTACTTTGGATGCCCATGGTTAGGAGAGAAGCAGAAATCTGCTCAATCATTAGAAAGACTTTACTTGATACAGGGAGTGAGATCTTGTTGCAGGTGACAAGGCAGGATGGAGTGTGTTTAGAAAAATAATGAAGAGGGAATGTGAGTGTGAGCTATCGTGGCATCTGTGTATAACCCAATATGGCGGCATCCTTCTGAATGTAAATAACATAGCCGGCTTAATTAGCTTAATCAAGCGTAATTGAACTAAGGAAAATTTAGCAATATACTTTCCCTGCTTGGTGTGATAAATACAGCAGCAGCTGCTGGTGGACGGGCTACAAACAGACATCAAGAAGAAATCCCACCTCACAGCCATTTACTGTACCAAACCCATTAATGTAACTTGTGAAGATGTAGGTATTGGAGTATTCACAGATTCATTTGCAGTGTCCACTTCCTGTCCAGTAAATTTGACAGGACGAAATTTGAATAACCTATAGGTCTGACTCATGTATGCGGCTGAAGGAGTAAAGGTAGAATGGGTGGAGAATCCTGGGCTGAGCTGCATGGTGGCCTGGGGGACAATCATTAAAACACAGACCCTCTGATATCCTCAAAACCCACAACCAAAAGGGTAGTCAGGAACGGTGGCCAACCACTTGGCCCGTTAAGCCACATGGTGGCCCTATGAGCAGGCAAACACACTACGGGCTAAGGGGTAGAAGACAGAGGAGAGAATAGGATGGCCAGTGACATGTGAACAGGACAAGGCAGGGATGGATTCTGACACAGGTGCCATACTACTTTGTTTAAATATGCCCAAGTGCTTAGAATGTTTTAGTGCCTTAGACAAGGTATCACTGAATGACGCAGCAGTTTGGCTCCTCCTGAAGGCCCTATAACTGTCCTGAGAAGTTGTTTGCATGCACTTGCTGCCTTGACACTTGTTGATGTACGTGTGCCCTGCTCGAGCAGTAAAGGGGAGATCACATGCAGAGATGATTTTCTGTAGCTTCTCAGTCCGAGTAAAAATAAAATATCCTTGTCATATAGGAACCAAGTCTCTGGCTGGAAATTTCTACAACAGAACCAATTAGTCATTTCTATAAATATATACAGAGCCAATGAAGGAACCAGATGTCGCAGTAACACAAGTCACTGTCCGTGGTGCTGAATTCTCTACTTGTTGGGCTGGTACTGAATGAATAGGATAACCGGCCAACGTGTTTGTGTGCTTACACTGATTATATATCAGGGGGGCAAATATTTATAACATTGAGGGGAAAAATTAAAAAATATATATAGTAAGGACAATATAATCATGATTTAATGTATCCCTTCTGCTGTTTAAAAAGCACAATGTCTGAATGACAAATATGTATTACTCTGCACATTTTAATAATTTCATTAATATTATGCAGTTTACCTATTTGCTATAATCATTCTGCTTTAAAGCAATTTTTAAAACTAGCTGTGAAATTGATGCTGTTGTTCTGTCTGTTGTTGCCCTGGTGCCTTAAGATGTTAGACGTCTGTCTAAACATGCGTGAGGGGACAGATGCACTAATCCATGGAGGCCTCTGATCAGAATAACTCATCCCAATATTATATTGAGCGAGATGGTTAATTCCGTTTTAATCTAGACTGGGTTCAGAGCCTCCGTTCTGCCGTTGATCTTTTGCATGCCCGCTATTACATGTATTAGTTTACTCTAAATTTTGATCCCATGTCAAACTAAAGCAAATTAGGTCCAATTTTGTGTTACTAACGTAGCACCCCCTTGTAAACAGCTGGCCACACCTCCCCTTAAACTACAATTAAATGTGGTATTATGGAATATTATTCAGCACTATATAACATAGAATACAAGTATTATGATATTATTAAAAAGTATGTCAAATATCCATGATGTAATCATTACAATATAAACATTATAATGTAATCAACACAACGTAATCAACTGAGTATGTATTTGCACCTTTTGTTAGTCTGAGATTCTGTTAGCTACTTTATATTAGTCCTGAATCTATGAATATTCACTTTTATTAACGTATATTTTATCACAATGCTAAAGGACAAATATATTATCAACCTTTTAGTTAGACAATGTGTAAAAGGCTGAAACTGCCTAGGTTTACTACTAAAGGAAGGGATTCGCCTGAGTTCACCCGAAGTTCACGGCTGAGCATTTTTTTAAAAACCCAAGTGGAGCTGCTCCAGCCACCATTATGTTCAGCCGAGAGACCAAACGGTAAAAGAAATGATGGACAAACTTATCACCTAGGGGTGTGGATTAAGGGAAAAAACAATTATTGTGAATGGCTGAAGGAATGATGATGCTTAAGTTACGAGATATTGTTAAATGATAAGAACTTGTATAAAAATTGGTGTAAAACAGTACTGGACACACTTTTACGTGTCCAGCCTTGGTTGTAACTTCTTTGTTGCAATAAAGACTGAATTCTGGATACTGCACAAGCGGACTTCTGATTTGGCGGGGAAGGAGAAAAAACCACGACAGTATATCCGAACAAGGGGGAATTAGGGCCCTAAAATTGAATTACACAGGTTTTATTTTATAAAACTAGAAATCTTTATTAAATACATTTAAAAGAAGGTCAGACAGGTTAGTCATTCGGCAAATCAAAGGCATTAAACAAAACAAACATACAAGGGACTTGCCAAGCTACCAGGTCCAAGCCAGTTCAACCGCTAAGATGAAACAATACCGCGCGTGAACAAATGCAGGCGCTCAGACCGCTACACGCACAAAAATAAATAAAAAACCAAACCCAATGCACTGTGACCTCAAACGATAATGATCACACTAGTGAATATTAAAAAGAAACTGGCCTCAAGCTTCACCGCACATCAAAGTCACCATTCAGGGAATTTAGCGTTGAAGACACCCTGCGGTTAAACAGGCTTAGCACAACCGCAACTAGCTAAGTGAGAGGGAGGGGAGAGAGACAAACAAAAAGGAAAACCCCCCAACCCGTCGCTCACAACAACCCTAGTGCTTATAACATACAGCCCACAGGCTGGAGGGCCAAACAAATGCAACGATACTATAAAATTTCAAACCGCAAACATCACGCAGACATATACTATAGAGAGCAGCTAGCGCACGACACAAAACACTAAAGAAACACGGGAAAAAAAGAAAAGACAATGTAAAGTCCTCACCTTCCCCCCGTTAACAATGGGCACATACCTCTAAACATAACATCACTTGCTCACTAGTTTTTGGTTGCGTCAGTACGGAATAGTTTAACCTACATAGGTAAACATACCTGTTGCGATTTCTGTAGCCAGCGTTCGGTGGACGCCGCTTCAGTAATCTACGCCCCCTCTCCGTCAGCAAACACACTACACCGCGGAACGCTGGTCAAGAATAAGGGTCAATCAAAACAGCCTTCGCTACTTTCAAACGCGAGTGTAGTACATACACACACACACACACACACACACATATATATATATATATATATATATATATATATATATACACACACACACATCCGTGAGAGAAGAACAGGGAAACAGACAAATGCCTAACTAATTAACCAGCAGTAGAATGGAAGTGACAAAATAAACACCAAAATATCCCCCTGCTACACTCATTTTGAAGTAATTGTGCAACAATTTTTTTCCCAGTCGCCATGCTTCGTCTTGCTTGTGCAGGTTATGCTTGCATTGAACTTACTTTGTAGACAATAAGATCCTGTCGGCATGAACTCTCTACTGTGTGGTAATTTAGAGAAATTACGCACGTTCCTTATCCCATCTGAATCGGTGACACTAACGCCGTCGGAATGTGATTTAGCGCAGAGTTTAGAATATTTACGGTTTCCGGCCCATGAAGGCAGTTTGAAATAAAACAAAACAAATACGTTACATTTTCTGGATGCGCACATTCTTGCTCTTGGCAAAATGACACTTTGATTTATTGAGATAAAGGAGTGTTACTCGATGAGATTTCGAATCCATCGCTCGTTGAACCTGGAGAACATGGATCCAGAAGGTAATTAATGATTAAATAATAAAGTTGTAGTTACCGGTATGTGACAAACGAAATGAACGTCTGCATTGGCCTAATGTTTGTTAGTTGATAAGTAGCTGATAAGTAAAACCTTTGATTTTCGATGTAAAATCACCGACCGGTTGAATAGTTCAACTTTTATCTACAGAAACGAATGTATTTTGTACTGCAAAGGTATACACTGGAGTTTTAAAATGAGAAAATGTAACGATGCGATAGGAAATACCCTTCGGTGTACTCCCCTTCTGTCTCGATTTCTTGCTCACCGTGTTTAATAAGAAAATAAAAAGGAAGATGACTATTAGTGACAAAAGTGTAGGAATAAATGTTTCATAATGCATAATACAGACACATTTAATATTAATTCACTTGGATATTTGTGAGAGTAAGCGTATTCATGGATGTTGTCTTTTTAGCTTCATGGGTAATTCTCACAATTTCATTTATCCGACAATCTGAAGCCCGTAGACTCATTTTAAACTTATTTTGTAGTACAGTGTTTATTCCGTTATTGTCAGAGCCCATGTTCTTATATATATCTCTCTGTGTTCCATTTTGTTGCAGTTCATGAGTTTGTGGAGGATAAGTTCATCTCCATGCTGGTCGTGAACTTTGAGAGCAGCTCACTGACCATGGAGAACTTGCAGTCTCTGGCCCTCAGTGTCCCATCATTTTATTGGCGACTCACTGGGGAGCAGTTGGATCCCAGTCTATTGTGCATAACACCTGCACGGCTGCAAGTATTACATCATGGTGCAGAGACTGGTGTCCAGCATGGGAATGGAGAATCACCAGCTGAGGAGAATGCCCATTACGGACAGGGGCTGCCGTCACCCAGCTCTGCAAGGGAGGCTTCCCCTGCAGCTCCAGCATCCACGACTGAGGATGCTGATGGACTCCTCGAGGCTCTCCCCTTGCTCTGGGGAGAAGATGAGCCCTCATCTGTGGCTTCTGACACTCAGCCTGGAAATGAGGTTGAGTCAGAGCATGGTGAACCCTCCAGCTCCACCTTCTGGATCCCTGCGGGCCCTAACACCATGTGGCAGCAGGTTGAGATTGAAGGCCAGACCTTCCTGCGCAAGCTGGATGAGCTCAGCATTCCCGAGGGACTTTGGAGCATCACGGACTACGCTGATGATCACACCATGGTCATGTCCGTGCATGTCTCCGTGCGTGTGCACAGTTCTCTGCGAACATGGGTTGTGAGGCAGGAGGAGAGCCCTCCTCACATGCCCGTTGGCACCAGTCAGAGGAAGCGCAAGGCCAAGCCCGACGACACCAGCGGCTCCAGCTCACCACCGCCACGCAAGAGGCCCATGCGCTTATGATTGCATTCCACGTTTTTACGCTGTGAGTTACATTTACAATTTAATCAGTTACTTGATAAATGACAAAAAGTAGTTACTGCGGTATATATTCCATACATTTGCTGAACTGGAGTTTTGTGCGTCCTTAAGTAATAACTGTAAGCATTCTTTAAGTATGAAAGAGTTTCGGACATTGTCACCTGAAGGCCCAGTGTCCCCATAATTATAACTTTATACTATATTTCTGCATGACTGAGTATTCAATGAGTACCTGGTACTCACATCTCATATTTACCATTTATATCAGTCTCCAAAGTGCTTAGAGAGTTAAGGCTGGTCTTGGTTAGTTCTTAGTGATTGAGCTTTTATTCTTCTGTAATACTCCCCAAGTCCCTCACTCTACTCAATCTCAGTACTCTTTGGTAGTGAATGAGTCATTGTCACTAACTGCAACAGTTTATGGATAATCAATGGCAAACATAATGCAGACATATGACATACAGTGTGGTGTTTGCAGTAAGTTGGGCTTAGTGGAAAAAGCCCAATTACTAACCCTGACTTCTACTTCGCAGGCGGCACCAAGTCAAGTCCCGGCGGGCACGCTGCCAGAAGTCAAGTCCCGGCGGGCAGGCGGCCCCAGGTCGCGTCCCGGCGGGCAGGCGGCCCCAGGTCGCGTCCCGGCGGGCAGGCGGCCCGAGGTCGCGTCCCGGCGGGCAGGCGGCCCGAGGTCGCGTCCCGGCGGGCAGGCGGCCCCAAGTCAAGTCCCGGCGTGCAGGCGGCCCCAAGTCAAGTCCCGGCGTGCAGGCGGCCCCAAGTCAAGTCCCGGCTGGCAGGCGGCCCCAAGTCAAGTCCCGGCGGGCAGGCGGCCCCAAGTCAAGTCCCGGCGGGCACGCTGCCAGAAGTCAAGTCCCGGCGGGCAGGCGGCCCCAAGTCAAGTCCCGGCGGGCAGGCGGCCCCAAGTCAAGTCCCGGCGGGCAGGCGGCCCCAAGTCAAGTCCCGGCGGGCACGCTGCCAGAAGTCAAGTCCTGGCGGGCAGGCGGCCCCAAGTCAAGTCCCGGCGGGCAGGCGGCTCCACCCGGCGGGCACGCTGCCAGAAGTCAAGTCCCGGCGGGCAGGCGGCCCCAGGTCGCGTCCCGGCGGGCAGGCGGCCCCAGGTCGCGTCCCGGCGGGCAGGCGGCCCCAGGTCGCGTCCCGGCGGGCAGGCGGCCCCAGGTCGCGTCCCGGCGGGCAGGCGGCCCGAGGTCGCGTCCCGGCGGGCAGGCGGCCCGAGGTCGCGTCCCGGCGGGCAGGCGGCCCCAAGTCAAGTCCCGGCGTGCAGGAGGCCCCAAGTCAAGTCCCGGCGGGCAGGCGGCCCCAAGTCAAGTCCCGGCGGGCAGGCGGCCCCAAGTCAAGTCCCGGCGGGCAGGCGGCCCGAAGTCAAGTCCCGGCGGACACGCTGCCAGAAGTCAAGTCCCGGCGGGCACGCTGCCAGAAGTCAAGTCCCGGCGGGCAGGCGGCCCCAAGTCAAGTCCCGGCGGGGAGGCGGCCCCAAGTCAAGTCCCGGCGGGCACGCTGCCAGAAGTCAAGTCCCTGCGGGCAGGCGGCCCCAAGTGAAGTCCCGGCGGGCAAGCGGCTCCACCCGGCGGGCACGCTGCCAGAAGTCAAGTCCCGGCGGGCAGGCGGCCCCAAGTCAAGTCCCGGCGGGCAGGCGGCTCCACCCGGCGGGCAGGCTGCCAGAAGTCAAGTCCCGGCGGGCAAGCGGCTCCACCCAGCGGGCACACTGCCAGAAGTCAAGTCCCGGTGGGCACGCTGCCAGAAGTCAAGTCCCTGCGGGCAAGCGGCTCCACCCGGCGGGCACGCTGCCAGAAGTCAAGTCCCGGCGGGCAGGCGACCCCAAGTCAAGTCCTGGCGGGCAGGCGTCCCCAAGTCAAGTCCCGGCGGGCAGGCGGCCCCAAGTCAAGTCCCGGCGGGCAGGCGGCTCCACCCGGCGGGCACGCTGCCAGAAGTCAAGTCCCGGCGGGCACGCTGCCACAAGTCAAGTCCCGGCGGGCAGGCGGCCCCAAGTCAAGTCCCGGCGGGCAGGCGGCCCCAAGTCAAGTCCCGGCGGGCAGGCGGCCCCAAGTCAAGTCCCGGCGGGCAGGCGGCCAGAAGTCAAGTCCCGGCGGGCAGGCGGCCCCAAGTCAAGTCCCGGCGGGCAAGCGGCCCCAAATCAAGTCCCGGCGGGCAGGCGGCCCCAAGTCAAGTCCCGGCGGGCAGGCGGCCCCAAGTCAAGTCCCGGCGGGCAGGCGGCCCCAAGTCAAGTCCCGGCGGGCAG
The DNA here is from genome assembly GCF_023856365.1 of Brienomyrus brachyistius. Taxonomy (NCBI): domain Eukaryota; kingdom Metazoa; phylum Chordata; class Actinopteri; order Osteoglossiformes; family Mormyridae; genus Brienomyrus; species Brienomyrus brachyistius. The sequence continues at coordinate 750,498 of NW_026042364.1, read as the reverse complement.
GCGGCCCCAAGTCAAGTCCCGGCGGGCAGGCGGCCCCAAGTCAAGTCCCGGCGGGCAAGCGGCTCCACCCAGCGGGCACACTGCCAGAAGTCAAGTCCCGGCGTGCAGGAGGCCCCAAGTCAAGTCCCGGCGGGCACGCTGCCAGAAGTCAAGTCCCGGCGTGCAGGCGGCCCCAAGTCAAGTCTCGGCGGGCAGGCGGCCCCAAGTCATGTCCCGGCGGGCAGGCGGCCCCAAGTCAAGTCCCGGCGGGCACGCTGCCAGAAGTCAAGTCCCGGCGGGCAGGAGGCCCCAAGTCAAGTCCCGGCGGGCATGCGGCCCCAAGTCAAGTCCCGGCGGGCAGACGGCCCCAGGTCAAGTCCCGGCTGGCAGGCGGCCCCAGGTCAAGTCCCGGCTGGCAGGCGGCCCCAAGTCAAGTCCCGGCTGGCAGGCGGCCCCAAGTCAAGTCCCGGCGGGCACGCTGCCGGAAGTCAAGTCCCGGCGGGCACGCTGCCGGACGTCAAGTCCCGGCGGGCACGCTGCCGGACGTCAAGTCCCGGCGGGCACGCTGCCGGACGTCAAGTCCCGGCGGGTAGGCGGCTCCACCCGGCGGGCACGCTGGCAGAAGTCAAGTCCCGGCGGGCACGCTGGCAGAAGTCAAGTCCCGGCGGGCAGGCGGCCCCAAGTCAAGTCCCGGCGGGCAAGCGGCCCCAAATCAAGTCCCGGCGGGCAGGCGGCCCCAAGTCAAGTCCCGGCGGGCAGGCGGCCCCAAGTCAAGTCCCGGCGGGCACGCGGCCCCAAGTCAAGTCCCGGCGGGCAGGCGGCCCCAAGTCAAGTCCCGGCGGGCACGCTGCCAGAAGTCAAGTCCCGGCGGGCACGCTGCCAGAAGTCAAGTCCCGGCGGGCAGGCTGCCAGAAGTCAAGTCCCGGGCGGGCAGGCTGCCAGAAGTCAAGTCCCGGGCGGGCAGGCTGCCAGAAGTCAAGTCCCGGCGGGCACGCTGCCAGAAGTCAAGTCCCGGCGGGCACGCTGCCAGAAGTCAAGTCCCGGCGGGCACGCTGCCAGAAGTCAAGTCCCGGCGGGCAGGCGGCCCCAAGTCAAGTCCCGGCGGGCAGGCGGCCCCAAGTCAAGTCCCGGCGGGCAGGCGGCCCCAAGTCAAGTCCCGGCGGGCAGGCGGCCCCAAGTCAAGTCCCGGCGGGCAGGCGGCCCCAAGTCAAGTCCCGGCGGGCACGCTGGCAGAAGTCAAGTCCCGGCGGGCACGCTGGCAGAAGTCAAGTCCCGGCGGGCACGCTGGCAGAAGTCAAGTCCCGGCGGGCACGCTGGCAGAAGTCAAGTCCCGGCGGGCACGCTGGCAGAAGTCAAGTCCCGGCGGGCAGGCGGCCCCAAGTCAAGCCCCGGCGGGCACACTGCCAGAAGTCAAGCCCCGGCGGGCACGCTGCCTGAAGTCAAGCCCCGGCGGGCACGCTGCCAGAAGTCAAGCCCCGGGCGGGCAGGCTGCCAGAAGTCAAGTCCCGGCGGGCACGCTGCCAGAAGCATTTCCAGATTTAGACGGGTTTCCTCCCCGGTTTTCATTTATATATTATTATCACTGGTGGTTTATGTTCATACTGTTGACATTAGAGCTGCAACTACCGACAATTTTTCTATGAATTAATCCATCGACTATTTAACCAATTGGTTGATTCACTTAACGCAGTAATTCACTTGTAACAGGCGGGAGCTGATATGCAGGTGAGGGGAGCCAGAGATATTAAACACGGTTTTTTAAATTCGCTTATGGGAGCACCACATGCAGCTGTTTTGGTAGATAATGGAAGCAGGAAGTACTTTTTGTAAACTAAAAATTTATTGTGGGTAAACTTGGTATAAAGATGGTGGAGTGACAGTACTTTTATGTTGATTTAATGCCTGACGAGTTTATTAGCTATAGTTTCAACTTTTAGTCCAGTTTTTTTTCATTAGTTTCCATCTTTCAGTTTTATTTAGCAGTAATATCACTGGTCCCAAACAATCCCAATGCATACACACACATACTGGTACTGTCAATCAATGTATAATAAGTCCAGCTGTTTTAGGTGAACCCCATAATGTCCTGTAATAAAGCTTGTAATGAGATATCCCTCTTGTTTCTCCTTTGCAATGTGGTTATGTATAAAAACATTCAGGAAGGAATCTTATCTGTATTCTTCACCTGATGTGGGTGTCACTATTTCAGTGATAGGTCTTTATGGTAAATATTTAGGTGTTTGTCACAAATACAGATGGATAGATAATAATTACATTAATTATTTAGGTAATACACAGAAGAAATGTGATTGAAAGGAGATTAATGTGATGTAACATAGACCGCCAGGCGTAATGTTCTCGCTGTCTGTATGGGACCATGTTGTTCTTACAAGTGACCCCATAGAAGCACATCTCCAGGTTTTTAATGTTTACAGTCTTCATATCTAGATCAGCATCATTGCTTAATTTCAAAATTGCACGTAGGAGCTGCACAGTGGTTAGACCTGTTGCCTGACATATGTGGGAGGAAGGTTCAAGTCATGTCTGTGGATCTTGCATGTTCTCCAGGTGTCATGGGATTTCTTCCGGTTTCCCCCCACAGTCTAAAAATATTCCAAGGTTAACTGGAGTTGCCAAATTACCCATGTCTGAGTGGTGTGTATGCCCTGTAACAGGTTGGCACCCCATCCTGGGTTATTCCGTGCTTTGTGCTCATAGCTTCCATGATAGGCTCCAGACCCCTTGTTACCTTACACAGGAAGTTCACCATTCCTGTCCAAAGCTTTGAGGAAGTTACAGGATCCCCGCGGATCTTTGAAAAGTATCAAAGTCTGTTTTTCCCCCCCTTTTTTTTTTCCCACGCACGTCACTGCCTATAGCACAGGGGGCAGTGTGTACCCGATAGGCCTATATGCACGCCATAGAAAATGAAGATATAGTGCTGCATGTGCATAGCTGGTGTGTAGCAGGTTTCCCTTAAAATGGTAGAAATGGTAAATGCAAATGATAAGTACTGTGGCTTGTTGAAAAAGACGACTAATGTCTAAAAAGCACAATACAACCTTTGTAAAAAAGTTATCAAACTGGCAGCAATGGGCTCTAAAGCCATCGATGCACATATCAAGGGAGAGAAGCACAAATATTTTGTCAATAGTCGGACAACTGTCCCCATTCAGTTTTTTACCAGTATTGGCATTGCAAGCACAACCTCTACAGATAGGCCTACACCCGTTTTGGCAGTGTCTCCGGATCCCACAACAAGTAATGCCTTCAGTACATTCTCCTCAACCGACACTGAAAGCAGAAGTGCTATGGGCTTTGCCAAAACATTCACTTGTGGTAGGGATATAACCGCTTTTCTTGCATGATTCGGACTCGCTCCATATATTAAAAGGGAGCTTCGTTGTCATGTTTGACGTAAGTATGAACAGGACCATCAAAAGAAAACAACTGGATGTGCATGTCAGGTATTGGGTAAATTATGAGAATGGCTCTCGAGTGCAGTCCTGGTATCTGGGATCACAGTACATGAGCCACTCCACCGCTGAAGACTTACTGGAGAAGTTTAAGGTAAGCCATTCAATAACATTTAAACTCATTAACGAACCCACTCTGAGACGACGAGCGAAGGAGAAGAAAGAGCAGTTGGTGGTCTTAAATGCAGATACTGCATAGACAAACAGGCGCACACATACACAAGCATACGTTCCCACCCTCATGCACACATAAACAAATATTTACACATTCACCCAACATAGAGAGATGTACACATACTCTCACTCCCCATATATACTCTATGTGGACCCCTATTTTTTCCTCTGGCGAGGAGACCAGAAGACCACCCCGGACCCTGCAGCAGCCGAGAAGCCCACCAGCCCAGACCCCGACCGGACGGCCAGCTCTTCCTCTCAGCCCCCAGCTCCAAATGTCGAACAGAGAACGGGGGTGTGAAAAGACCCTATGCCCCCCCTTCGCCCACTCAGATGTGGTGTTGGTGCATGTTCTAAAGTGCTTTTAAAACGGGAAGGGCATGGCGCTAACTACCCCCTGCCAACCAACAGCTGGTGTTAGCTCAGCCCCCCCGGCCCAGCCGGAACCCCAGCCCGGAGGCAGAGCGCCCCCAGAACCCCAAGCCCGCCCCGGATTCACCAAGGAGCAGCGCTGCTGCCAGGCCGGTAACCTACGTCCGCCGGCACAGGCTCCCCCAGCAGCTCCGCCTGCAGCCACCAGAAGGACCCCACCCAAGAGCCACCAAAGCCCCACCCAGGCCAGGATCGCAGTCGCAGTGCCGAACCCCCCAGCAACCCACCCCCAGGGAACCCCCAGGCGGCCCGAGACAATATGCCCCCCACGTACAACGACAATGACCAAAGCGGGACAGAACCGTGACCCCCCACCCCCACTAGGTGATGGAGCTGATCAAAGGAGCACAGAGAGATTGATCTAGTGTGGCAGCAGAAGCTGTATCAAGACTAATATGGTTCAACAAACTGTCTCTATATTGGTCGATATTAAAATTATTTTTATTTTTCCAGTTCATAAGGACAGTCTTCTAGGCAGTGCATAAGGCGGTGAAAGCCATGTGGATTGTGTTAAAATCTGTACTGACGCCATCTAGGTCACCCAACAAGCAGACTGAAGGAGAGGCTGGAATGGTACATTTCAGACATTTTAAGTCTTCACAGATCCTGCGCCAGAACATCTGAGTAGGTGGACAGAACCAAAAAGCATGGATGTAACTGTCAGGTGTATCGCCTTGACAGTGTGAGCAGATGTTAGAAGACGTAAAACCCATCCTGAACATCCGATGCCCTGTATAGTGCACTCTATGCAGGATTTTGTATTGTATTAACTGTAAACTGGAATTTCTAATCAGTTTAAAGGTTTTTAAACATATCTTAGACCAGAAATTGTGGTCCCAGCTGACTGATAGATCTGCCTCCCATTTTGCAATGATTCATCCATTTTAGAAAGTGTCCTGTATATTTTAGACAGTAATTTGGGGGGTTTTAGATTAAGGAATTCTGCCACACTTTGTGGTATTTGTAATTTGATTTGATTAGACCTTAATTTTTTTTTACTATAGATTTAACTTGTTGATATTCTAAAAATCTATTCTTGCTAATCCCATATCGTTTAACTAATATGTCAAAGGGAATAAAGTCTATTCCTTCAAATATATGTTCCAAGTATTTAATACCTTTACAACTCCAATCTGGGAAGTTTATCAATTATTGTTTAGTAGTACGTCAGGGTTGTTCCAGATGGGAGTACGCTTGCATGGGATTAATGAAGACTGAGTCATTTTTAGAAACTCCCAGCACGCTGTCAGAAAAGAGCTGATACTGATGCTTTTGAAGCATTCCTGTCGTTTTGATGTTTGAGCTAATGAATGGTAGATCCGAAATCTCTATCTTATTGCATAGTGCCTGTTCTACGTCTGGCCAAGGCTCATCTAAGAGGGTATGTTTTAACCACCCTGAGATGTTTTGGAGCCTGTTGGCTAAGAAATAGTGGTGAAAATTAGGCCGATCTATTCCTCCTTTGTCCTTAGTCCTTTGCAGTGTTTCTAAGCTAATACGTGGGGGTTTATCTTTCCAGAGGAATTTAGAGATGGCGGAGTCCAGAGATCTAAACCAGTCAGGTGATGGTTTACTCGGGATCGTTGCAAATAAATTATTAGTTCTTGGCAAAGCCATCATTTTTATTGAGGTGACCCTTCCCATAAGTTATATGGGTACGGACTTCCACCTGACCAGATCATCCGCTACTTTATTTAAAAGTGGGAAATGGTTTAGTTTAGTTAAATCTGCCAGCCTAGGTGTAACATTAATACCTAAATATTTTATATCTCCAGATGGCAGTGGAGTGGGAGAATTATTCTGGAAGGAGCAATTAATTGGAAGAACTGTAGATTTTAACCAATTTATCGAATAATCTGAGACTCTTGAGAAAGAGTTTATTAATGCAATCACCTCAGAAAGAGTGGTTTGTGAATGCTGGAGAAAAAGTAACACGTCATCCACATAAAGACTCACCTTATGTTCTACATTCCTGCGTTTAATGCCTTTAATCACTGTAGCCTGTCTAATTGCTGCTGCTAGTGGTTCAATAAAAATCGCAGACACTGAGGGGGATAGAGGACATCCCTGCCTGGTGCCCCTCTTCAGACTGACCAAACATCCTCCAGTTTCTTTCGTCCTGACACATGCCGTTGGGGAACGATGTAATATTTTTAACCAGTTTATGAAAGAGTTTCCGAAACCAAATTTGCATAAAGCTGCAAATAAAAAATTCCAGTTACTGTAACTCTATCGAATGCTTTTTCTGCATCTAGAGACAATATTGTAATTTGAAGGTTTTTATTGCATGAATAGTCTATGTCTAGATTAAGTAATCTACGTGTATTTGTTGATGAGTGCCTCCTTTTATGAAACCAGTTTGGTCAGGATGAATTATGAGAGGGGTTAACTTCTCTATTCTTTTTGAGAGAGCTTTGCAGATTATTTTAAGGTCAACGTTTATAAGGGATATTGGACGATAGCTGGTAGATACTGTAGGATCTTTGCCTGGTTTTAGCAAGAGACTAATGTTGGCAGAATTCATATTTGGTGGTAGCCGACCATTTTCCCTGGTTTCTTGCAACATTCTGCAGAATGTTGATGCCAGAATTGTCCAGAATTCTTTATAGAATTCTGCTGGAAATCCATCTGGACCTGGAGCCGTTTTATTGGGCATACCGTTCAGGGCTTCCTGGAGTTCACCTGGTGTCAGCGGAGAATCCAGTGCCATCGCTTGATTGTCTGATAATTTCAGAAGGGTTATACTATCAAGAAACTGATCAATTTCGTCTTTAGATGCGTTTATCTGTGGTGAATATAAAGATTTGTAAAAGTCCCTGAAAGTGCTGTTTTTTTCTGTCAGAGTCATATACTGTATCCCCATTTCAGTCTTTAACAGCACATATAGTTGTTTTTTCCATATTTATTTTTAACTGATTAGCTAAAAATGACCTGATTTGTTACCATGTTCATAATTTTGCCAGCGAAGTTTTTCTATTAATAATTTCATTTAAATCTAGTTTTGCTTTGCGTATTTTATTCAGCATTTCCTGTTCCTGGGATGATATGTAGGCTTCTTCTAAGGATTTGATGGTTTCTTCTAATTCCTGGATACACTTGTTTTCTCTTTTCTTTTTATGTGATGAGAATGAGATTATTTTACCTCTCATCACAGCTTTGCCTGCTTCCCAGACAACAGATGCTGATGTTCCAGGCAGGTCATTATAGTCTAAATATAAAGCCACACCGTGGAAAAAATCTCCTTGAATGCCGCACCCATCCCCTGCAATGGTCAGCTGTGATGTCCTCACATGCAGCATTCATGGCATCCAACAAAGACATCTGATTTTGTGGTCTATGATCATACACTTTCCACCTCCATGCTGAAAAAAACTCTTCTATTGGATTTAGGAACGGAGAGTATGGTGGAAGGAATTCCACTGTTATCCTTTCATGTGCAGCAAACCAGTCACTAACACTGTTGGTTCGGTGGAAGCTGACATTATCCCAGACAACAACATAATTAGGCAAATGTGGTCTAACCAAACCTCTTTCTTGTTCTGGAATCAGGTCTCTGTAAAGTGCATTTAGGAAGGCCAGGAGAAGTTGGGTATTATAGGGCCCAATGTGTGGAATATGTGTGCACACACCGTTCTCTGAAATGGCAGCACACATTGTAATATTGGCCCCACGTTGGCCTGGTGTGTCAATTGTGGCTCGGTGTCCAATGAGATTGCGACCACGTCTCCGGCCTTTGGACAGATTAAACCCAGCCTCGTCCACAAAAACAAGAATGTGGGTCGTTTCATGTAGTTCTAACTCCATGATTCTCTATGAAGGAACACAGGAAAAAATGTAACAGTAAACGTATTTTCTTATGGGTTTCTGAAACTTACAGTAAAGTAATACAGGCATCTTAGAAATACAGGAAAACTCACTAAGTGCACACCAGTGGTTTACCTGGACATACTGGTACCGCGATGCCTTGACTCTTTCACTGTTCCTCTCAAATGGCACCTTATAGAGCTGTTTCATAGTCATCTGATGTCTTTCTAAAACTCTGTCTATGGTGGAAATGCTGACAGAATTAATATTTGCAAAGACCTCATTGTCATTTATGATTGCACTTTGGATCTCTCTTAGCCTGATGGAATTGTTGGCTATGACCATGTTGCAAATTTCTTGTTCTTGCAGTTGGTTAAATACTGCTGCTCTGCCACCAGCGCGAGGTTGTCGTGCAGTTCTATAGAATGAACAAATAGACTTGCATTTACCTTTACAATATTGTTGTTTATACTGTTAAAATACTTTACATACTGTAAAACAAAAAAATACATATGTACCTGTTTTCCCTACGAAAGGTTTGCACAATTGATGACACTGTGGACCTGTTTACATTAGGCTGTACTCTTCGACCAGCCTCTTCCATTGTAAAACCATGATTTATGACATGATCCACAAGTGTGGCTCTGATTTCATCAGAGACTCTGACTCTTCTATTTCCACCTCTTCCTCGATTATTTCTTCCTCTACCACCACCACGTATTCTTACACGCCTTCCAATTGCTCTTCCACGAGCATGTTGCTGCAGTTCAGCGTTGTGAACGTCCTCCATTCTCAAAACATTCTACAGCAGTGATTGTGCTGTGGGCAATCTACATATATATACTCCCAAAGTTGATTGGTTAAGTGGTTAAATGGTTGAGTCATATTAGAGGTACTTTGCAATTAGATTGCGATTGCAATTACAGGGCATGTGCCAATGTAGCAGACATTACAAACAATGTCAATGTTAGATATATTTTAGAATATACATTCATGTATACTAATTATGATAATTGAATAGATCGTTTTGAATGTGATGGCTTACACAATAAAAAATGTCTGAGAAGTTCTGAAGTGTTTGACAGTGTAAGTGAGAATCGAGTCATCAGTTTTGATCAACAAGCCATTTGCAATTATTTGTTGTCCAAACTGCAGACAGTTGTATGTACTCTTTGCACACATGTGCCAAAACATTTGCAATTTGCTCAAATCAATAAGAAATTCCAATCTGATGTGAAAAAGATGCGAATTGTTCAGAGATCTGAACTTAATGTTTTGGGAAATAAAAAAATCATTTGAGAACTGAGCCAAAGCAATTGAGAAAAACTGTAATAAAAATTTACAGGACAGAACATACAGTAGTGGATTCAGTTTCCTTTGCTCTTACACTCAGATAAGGTCAGTTGTCAAGTCAAGCTTTTTACAATTGAAGCAGTTGGCCAAAATAAAGCCAATTCTTTCTAGGCAGCACTTTGAGACAGTAATCCACTCTTTTGTCACTACTAGTCTGGACCACTGTAACGCCCTCTATGTTGGGGTTAGAGGCTCCACTATTGTTCACCTCCAGAAGGTTCAAAATGCTGCCGCACATGGAAATATGAGCATGTCTCCCCCATTTTAGCCTCACTCCACTGGCTGCCCGTACATTTTAGGATTCATTTTAAAATTCTGTTATTTGCTTTTAAAGCCCTCAGTGGTCTTGCTCCACCTGACCTCTGTGAGCTGCTTCACCCTTACACCCCCACCCGCTCTCTCAGGTCAGCTGATCAGCTGTTCCTGACAGTTCCTAAGACTCAGCATGAGCTTAGAGGGGATCGAGCTTTTGCAGTCGCAGCTCCTAAAATGTGGAATGACTTGCCTTTTCACATTAGGGAGGCCTCTTCTCTGTCCGTTTTTAAATCTCTTCTTAAAACTCATCCTTTCTCTTTGGCCTTTGGCATGTTGTGAGATGTTGACTTTAATAGTAAATTTTATTTTAATCTTAGCCTTTTCTTTATTAATTAATGTAATTTTTTGTTTTTATTTTATTAATGGCCTTTTACTCTCATTTAATTTGTGTTCTGGTTTTTATTAAATTTATTTTACTTCGTTTTTAAGTATGTGAATGTTTTTATTTATTCCTCTGTGCAGCACTTTGGTCCATATGATTGTTTAAAGTGCTTTTCAAATAAAGCTGGATTGCACTGGATTAGAAGATGGCTCAACAAATCTCTTTCACAGTATGTAAAATTCGACAGAGGGGCGCAAGGTGACCTTCTGTCAGGGGCCCAGAATTTTTAGCTACACCTCTGTGTTACTGTGTTGATTTTGTTCTGTTGGGTGTTGGGTTTTTTCCCCTAAATATACGCTGAAAACCAACCAATCTCTGAACACAGAACAACACAGACAGCTGTGATGACTTTTTACTTGCTGCAAGGGAAGTCCGGTCCTGACTTCGAGGTGTCAGCCTCTCAGTCGAACTCAGCCAACTTCGAAAGAGTAACTCCCCTCGCAGTATCTTTTATTGAGGTACACAAACAGGATATCTAAATAACATTTTGCATTGTTTATCACCATGTATGGGGTGGAAATATTCAAGCGACAGTTCTTAAGAAGGGTGATTGCTAAATTAAGATCAAGCTGCTGCAGGGTGTTATGTCTAAGAAATGGCATCTAGCAAAATGACAATAGTAAAAGTACATATTTCTCGAACAGTGGGTGTCAGCAAGAGCCGGCTCACTTATTCATTACATCATAGTGGGGGATCTCATTACAGTCAAGGTCCCACCCAGAACCCAGCAGGGGCCAGCCAAGGATCAGCCAAGGACCAGCCAAGGTCCCATCATGGAAACTGGGGAAAATTCAAGCGGCTACATCTGTATATATTTATAGAGATGACTAATTGGCTCTGTTGTAGAAATTTCCAGCCAGAGACTTGGTTCCTATATGACAAGGATATTTTATTTTTACTCGGACTGAGAGGCTACAGAAAATCATCTCTACATGTGATCTCCCCTTTACTGCTCGAGCAGAGCACATGTACATCAACAAGTGTCAAGGCAGTAAGTGCATACAAACAACTTCTCAGGACAGTTATAGGGCCTTCAGGAGGAACCAAACTGCTGCCTCATTCAGAGATACCATTGTCTAAGACTTGCACTAAAACATTCTGAGCACTTGGGCATATTTAAACAAAGTAGTATGGCACCTGTGTCAGAATCCATCCCTGCCTTGTCCTGTTCACATGTCACTGGCCATCCTATTCTCTCCTCTGTCTTGTACCCCTTAGCCCATAGTGTGTTTGCCTGCTCATAGGGCCACCATGTGGCTTAACGGGTCAAGTGGTTCCTGACTCCCCTTTTAGTTGTGGGTTTTGAGGATATCACAGGGTCTGTGTTTTCATGATTGTCCCCCAGGCCACCATGCAGCTCAGCCCAGGATTCTCCACCCATTCTACCTTTACTCCTTCAGCCGCATACACGAGTCAGGCCTAGGTTATTCAAATTTCTTCCTGCCAAATTTACTGGACAGGAAGTGGACACTGCAAATGAATCTGTGAATACTCCAATACCTACATCTTTACAAGTTACATTAAGGGGTTTGGTACAGTAAATGGTTGTGAGGTGGGATTTCTTCTTGATGTCTGTTTGTAGCCCGTCCACCAGCAGCTGCTGCTGTATTTATCACACCAAGCAGGGAACGTATATTGCTAAGTTTTTCTTAGTTCAATTACACTTGACTAAGCTAATTAAGCTGGCTATGTTATTTACATTCAGAAGGATGCCGCCATATTGGGTTATACACAGATGCCACAATAGCTCACACTCACATTCCCTCTTCATTATTTTTCTAAATACACTCTATCCTGCCTTGTCACCTGCAACAAGATCTCACTCCCTGTATCGAGTAAAGTCTTTCTAATGGTTGAGCAGATTTCTGCTTCTCTCCTAACCATGGACATCCAAAGTAAGATGAAGCAAAATGTTAGGGAATTTGACAACACATGGTTACTCTTTTGGTAACAGTGACTTTGGTTTTATTTTGATAGATGTAAACCACATAATATGGTCTTAACCTTGTTTTCTGTCCTAAAAGCAAACTTTTGTGTTACAGGAGAAAAGTGCACAGCTGCTCAGATCAACCCCAGCTAATCAGCGCATATGGGAATCTTTTCAAAATACCATGTGAGTCTAAATACCATCTAAAGTAATATAAGCTCTTTAGATGACGCTCAAATAATCAATTCCCATCAACTTGGTGTCAGAACACAAACTCGGTGGCAAAACAGTGAAGCACAACAGACTAAGTTGTGAAAATGAAATCTGCATGTGATGAAAGGGCATGTGACAGTATCTCGATGATTATAATATCAGATCAAACGGAGTTGGCGGTATGGCCACACTGCTGGTCCCATGTCAGTAGGGTATAGCACACCCCTGGGCCCGGATACCACTAGGATGTCACTGGTGTACCACTGTGCTGTCAGAGTGTGGTGTGTCACTCCACAGCGTTGGCAGGATTGCTCTTCTCCCTGCGGCGCCACCATACGCACACGACGGTCATCTGTGGTACTGCAGAACTGAGATGTATCGCTGAACATGGTAGGACGCCAGTCGTCATCAGTCCATGCCTCCCAGTGACTACACCACTCCAATCGCAACAGTTTCTGTGCTATTGTGAACGGCAGCCTATGCATGGGACGGTGAACCTATAGTCCAGCTGATGCCAGTCATCGCGACACGATGATATAGGGTGTTGTAGAGAGTCCAGTAGCTGTGTCCATATATCAGGCGCAGGTGTCATGGGGATCTGTGATGCTTGGAGCACAATCCGACGATCCTTCCTTGGCGTGGTCTGTCTTGGATGACCAGAAACTTCACGACGTGTGTGGATGCCTCACGTGCCCATTGGTTTCAATATCAGGCGACTGTGATATCCGCATGGCCCACATGCAGTTGCACCATATGACCACCTGGCTTCATGCAAACCCGCAATGCAACCCTATCAAACTCCGTCAAGTGCTGTTAACACTGTCTAATGTGACTACGAGGCATCCTGTGTCTGGTAATTAAACATGCCAACTCCTTGCAATTCTAATCATTTACATATCCATCACTGGTCTGCACGTGTACCAAATTACATCTAAATTGGATAGTTCTGGGTTTTCAACTTTTTTTTCCCTGAGTGTATATGCCCTTCACTGATGAGAAATTCATCAACATCTAAGTCCTACATTCATGTACAATGCATATTAAATGAATATTTTGTCACTATTAGTCTTGATGTATCATTCTTTGAATGCACTCAATTGAATCCTGGACAGTGGTTCCACATGGTAAAAAAATGAATATTCTGAAAAGGAAACATCCTTCTTCGGTTGATACATTCATTTTGTATTCTGAGAAGGTTTTTCCCTTGATTGCCTTGTACAGTATGTCTAGTGTGTTTTTTGGTATGAATGTGGCATTAATCATACAATGAAAAAAACACTGACTTGTAGTGAACATGTAAAACAACAACATGCAGTGTCATCTATCCATTTTTCAAACCGCTTATCCTATTGGGTCACGGGGGGTCCGGAGGCAGGGAACAACCCAGGATGGGGGGCCAGCCCATCGCAGGGCTCACTCACACATGCACACCTATGGTTAATTTAGCGACTCCAATTAGTCTCAGCATGTTTTTGGACTGTGGGGGGAAACCGGAGTACCTGGAGGAAACCCCACGACGACATGGGGAGAACATGCAAACTCCGCACACATGTGATCCAGGCGGAGACACGAACCCGGGTCCCAGAGGTGTGAGGCAACAGTGCTAACCACTGCACCACCACGCCGCCCCCATGCAGTGTCATATATAACTGAAATAAGAAATGCTGGATTGCCTGAGTTGCATGCGTGTGTGTTTTTTAATATGGGCAACATGGTTCCCTGAGATGCCTCAGTGTTGCTCACCTCCATCTCTAACACACAGCCTCAGAAATGATTTTAAAACTACTGAAAGAAATAATTGGCTACACTGCAGCTCCACTGTTTTGTTCGGCACCCCTGCATGTCCTGCATTGTGTGGGGAAAAAAGTTGAAGGCTGTGTTACATACTGTAACACAGCTAGAATGCAAAAACACTTTATACTTCACATAAGATGGTGGACCTTATTGACAAAGGCAAATTTGTGTTGACCCCAGCAAGGCAGCTAGCGTACTTTGCATTTCTCACTTACCCGGATGTGACAATAAAGCGCTCCACTACAGTAAACCCTGCAGACAGCATTCCCCTGGAGGATGAGGGGCAGCCACATGAGTGTGTGGCAGAGTCTTTGGTTTACACTAAACTGAGAGCAGACTTGTGAGAGCTCTCCCACTGAAAATAGCGAGATGGTTTTGTTTGTGGATGGCTCATGTTGGAGAGATGGGGATGCCTTGAAGGCTGGGTTTGCTGTAGTCCAGGCACAGGGTGATGATTTTCACACTCTCGTTTCAGAGCACAACCCTGTTCCGCTCAATTAGCGGAGATAAAGGCTTTGACTACAGCGTGCCGGCGAGGACAACATAAGACAGTTACTATCTACACAGACTCTGCATACGCACACGATGTATGCCATCTGTTTGGAGCAGTCTGGAAGCAAAGGGGCTTTCGCAAAAGTGACGGCTCCCCCATTCAGCATTATAATCAGATTTTGGAGTTGCTACACACAATGATGCGTCCCAAGCGTTTGGCTATTGTTAAGTGTCAGGCCCACCGCAAAGGTCGTGATTTTGTTATTCAAGGAAATGCAGCCTCTGATGCGGCAGCCAGGGCAGCTGCGCAGGTGAGTACTGCTGATCTTTTACCTATGGTGAGTACAGAGCAGGTTTCTGATCTGGTGGCCCTGCAGGAGCGGGCGGGCCCCTATGAGGCCTCAGTGTGGCTAAAAAGGGGGGCCTCTAAGGATGCTAATGGTCTGTATCGCAACCATGAGGGACTTTTGGCTGCACCTCTGTCTCTGGTGAACATTTTGATAACGGATGCGCATGGTCTTGACCATTGCGCAAGGGGGGAGGAGTTAAGGAAAATAACACAACAAGCTGCAAGCAATGATGGATGCAAGGTTGTCAGAATGTGAATATGAGGTGTGCATTAAGAACAATGTACGCAAAGCAATCACGACCCCAGTAGGGCACATTCCAGTGCCTGAGGGACCGTTCAGACACTTGTGGTGGACTATGTGGACATGGGAAAAACAGCATATGGAAAGCGATATATGCTTGTGATTGTGGACAGGTTCAGCAGATGGGTGGAGACAATACCGTCCAAGGACATGGGGGCGATGACAGTGGTGAAATTCCTGATCAGAGAGTCCGAGGTTTAGGATACCAACTGAAATAAGCTCTGATAATGGAGCTGCCTTTGTGGGGAAAGTTAAAAGTTAGTGGTTTAACAGCTGAGAATAAAACAAAAGTTGGCATGTGTGTGTGGAATTAAAATTGGACATCGGTAGGCCCGGGAGGTTGGCATATTGGGACTGTGTGTGTCTTTAGGCCTTAGGCAAGAAGAGATTGTTTTGAATACTGTGTGACCTCGCTTCGAGATAGCTGCCTGCAGTAAGTTCCGCAGACCCTGAGGAAAGCTCGGGCCTTGGAGAGGCAGACAGCGGAACAAAGGGGGGGGAGAAACCACCTGCAGGGAGAGATTCAAAGCTGCCCCAACTGGTGCACAGCGAGTTATAGCTTTATAGAATAGTTGTGGCAAACAATATATAGCAAGCTATGCGGTAGTGCAAATGTATAAGTAATTGTTAATCATACAAATCATATGTTAACCATGTATTGGCAGTGATTCAATGACAATACGTCAATACGTTAATCATTAATCAAAGGACAACTGAGTATTTACAGTGATTCAATGTCATGTAATCAATATCTATATTCATATCTCCAGTAGGAGCCTAGCAGTCGAGACATGTTCTGGTAGACTGAGTAGAATGGGTGGACTTTACCTTGCCACCAAGGTGAACCAATAGAATTCGAAAATTGTGTTTGTTATACGTTTAAGCTTGGTTCATTGGTGTGTTGTGACCAATCAGGATTTAGACACCCTTACTGTGAAGTGGGAGTTATGGTATATCAACTGGTTGCTCGGAGAGCTAAAAAAGATCTTGGTACCGAATGCCAGAGTGTGATGAGAGCGCTTTGCTGAGTTGCTGAAATAAAAGAGATTTTCCTTTACCTCATCAAACTGAGAGGTCCGACTTTTATTCTAAGTATTATATTCTAAATTTTTCTACCACATGTGTATCACCCTCAGTTGCAGGGTATGGTGGAGAGAGTGAATGGCACACTTAAGCAGAAGCTGAATAAGATTTGCGCCACCATGAAAATGAACTGGGTGGATGCCCTGTCAACAGCCTTGATGGCATATCGGATGGAAACGCACAGGTGATGCATTTGTCTCCGCATGAAATGCTGACTGGGAGACCTATGCCTGGATCGACTTGAGGGGGCGTATAAGGGACCCAGCCTAGATCAGCTGGGGGATGAATTAAAGTTGTACATGAGGACTTTAACCAAAATACACAAAACTATTTCCAAACAGGAAAAGGAGAAAGCACAGAAAGAAGACACAGACCAGGAGGAGCCAGTCATCTTTCACGGAGATAAAGTCTACCTGCGAGTGTTCTGGTGAAAGTGGCACGAGCCCCGACGAAAGGGACCCTTCAAGGTGACACGAGCCACAGCAACAGCGGTGCAGGTAGAAGGGAGTAATACGTGGTACCATTTGAACCACTGCACTAGAGTACCGCACGAAAGACAGAGTCACTGAAAACTACACAGAGGATGCAGTTGCCCTTGACTCAGATGGCCCTGATGGAGCTCCCAGAGGAGCTCCACAGCTTGGGGTGGAGTCAGTTTCAGGATCAGAGCAGAGTGAGGGCCAAGAGGGAGCATCGCAAGCAGACCAGCCACTCCAGACAGGACACGAAGCTGTGGGTTCTGGTACGGCTGACAGCAACGATGTTAGTGATGCTAATGATTTATCAGGCCCTTCAGGTCTGGGTGCACAGCAGGACCACAGGTCAGGTGAGCACAGGACAACTGACTTCACTGACTCAGCCTGGTCCTTTGATGCTGAATAACCTCTCAGATTACAGTGAGCGAAAGCGGAGAGAAATGGGGGGAGATATGGGAGTGAGGAGAGTGAGCAAATTTTAGAAGGATGCCCAGGATGAAGTAGACCTGTATGGGTTAGCAAAACGTACACTTGGAAATTGGTGGTATAAATGGGCTAAGTATACCGCCACTTCATTAGGGCAGGAGGGGTGTGTGTTGTGTGCAAGTCCTGACCCTTCAGTTAGGGTTGTCCCGTTCCCATACACTAATAAACAGTGTGAAGAATGGGAAATGGAGAGGAGTATGAGATTCTGGAAGAGTCTGTGTCAGGAGGGGCAGGCCCCTAAGAAAGTGCAGGCCCACATCTAACCAGACGGAGCGCATACCGTACTGCCCATATCAGCGTCTGATATATCAGGGAAATACTAAATATGCATAGAGGGTGGAAAAGCATTGTGGGCAGTTTAAGCCCTGGGAAGGAGGTCAGCAAGATATTATGGCGAACAAATTGAGTTTTTTTACAGCAAATTTTCCTCTCTTCATGTTGTCCCTACTGCGCAGATTAATCGTCCCATGTGCCTGCCAGCAAATATTGCTCCTTTACCTGCCGAATGCTGCCTAATTTTAATGCTGCAATTGAAAGGCTTCAAACATGATATGGGTGTGTGGGTTCTTACTAAAAAGTTATAATTCAAGTAGCCTCAATAACAGTCCATTTTGATGGCAGGTACCTGAAAGTACAACTCTGGAGGACCTTGAGAAGTGAAAGACACCTCTGCTTGACTTCATGGCCAATGCAGGTTGTCTGAGGCCTATCCGGTCAATAAGAGACGGGAATCTGCTGGAACATGACATTGTCACGTTTCAGGTCATCCACAGGGGTCAGGGTCCATTTCAGAGGTATTCTGTGTTCTGTTTACATGTACGTTAGTTAGGATCAGAATTTTATCCTTTGACCAACATGGATCAAGTTGCTATTATTTCTTTGAATATAAACTAATAAAGTAACCAGTAACACATTGATAATTAATAAGTGAGTTATAAACACTGTCTACATTCTGCGCCACCTGTTCTGCTTTGAGCCAATCACAATTACTGCTGACCAGATGGAAGATCTTTTCAGCATTCATCTGTCTCCAGAAGGTAGCAACAAGAGAGTTGCTGAGGAAATAGACTCTCCAGAAGGTAATGACCATCTCCAGGATGCAGAAGGTACTTTAATTGACCGTATAGTGTAGAAGTAAATGTTGTTTTTGTAAAACAAAATATACCTGTATAACAAAAAACACTGTAGCTAAAGTTAAATCCTCTTACTGGACAATCACCTATTTTAAATCGCTCTTCAGTTTTATCCGTTTTCCAAACCTCTTATCCTTCTGGGTCACGGGGGTCGGGAGCCCATCCCAGAAGCAATGGGCACGAGGCAGGGAACAACCCTGAATGGGGTCAAGCCCATTGCAGGGCACACTCACACACCATTCACTCACACATGCACACTTACGGGCAATTTAGCAACTCCAATTAGTCTCAGCATGTTTTTAGACTGTGGGGGAGAACCGGAAAACCCAGAGGAAACCGCACGACGACATGGGGAGAACATGCAAACTCCACACACATCTGACCCAGGCGGAGACTTGAACCCGGGTCGCAGAGGTGTGAGGCAACAGTGCTAACCACTGCACCAGCATGTCGCCCCATCCTATTAAGCTTATTGTTCAGAATTAAAAATGGGGTTATTAAGAAAGAGTAGCCTCCTATAAAATAGCCCAGCACTCCTCCCTCCAGGCCAAGAATATTTTCTTTATGGTCCAGTTCAAAATAATGTCATCTGCAGAAATACGGAGCACATGTAATTTATCTGTATTTTAGATGGTAGACGAGTGGCTGGGTGACGTCGTGGCTGGATGACTTGCAGTGTAGCTTGTTATCTGTGCGTTCTGGGCAGGCTGCTGACTTCTGATTACTTTTGGCATTTGGTTCAATGTTACGTCATTTCCAGGTGTGTCGGTGCCCAGTATGAAGCTAATCGCCGCATTATAGTTATGAAAAGAAGACAGAATAGCAAAGAAATTGAGGCAGAATTAATTCAACAAAGTATTAAAAATATTACTCAAGTAGATGAATCGCTTCTTGAGACTGAAGGCGACTGTATTTGCATGAACGAGCGTCGAAAAGAAATGCATTATTGTCGCGTTTAAATGAAATAGTAGTAAGTGTCACATTTGCGACGTATTACAGGAGGATGTTAATCTTAACTTTGACTGTAAAATATCATAATAAACAAGAAATGTGAGTTTTTAGTCTGCTTAAACAAGACTACCGATGTTACAGCGAGCGGACGCTGCTGCCGCGCAGGAGAAGCGAAGCGACATTGCCTTTAAAATGAGAGATTACATTCCGTGGCAGGAGGACAGTTTACAGCACGACACCGGCATTAGGCAGCAGGATGGGTGGGTTAGGTGATCTCCCAGACTGAAAGGGATTCTGGGGACTCAGGGGACAGTGTCGCCCTGAGAGACTGAGGGCCACATCAGAGGGGGCCTGCTGTAGAGGGGCCCAGACAAGGGATGGCTGATGTAGAGGAGCCAGGTGTGGAGGTGCCACATATTGAGGAACCCTGGTGATCACACTACAGGGGGCCAAATGTTGGTGGGCCAAGAGGAAGTGGCTGGGGAGTAGAAAGCATAGATGTCTTGGAGGTGGGTAGACTACAGAGATTTATGCACCCCGGGATTCCCTCAAGTGCCTCTCAGATCTAGGATGGCCAATACTCGGTCCTCCCCAGGAGTGAGAGGATGCAGACTGGCTCCCCCCAGCTCTCCTCACCGGCTCCCTCCAAAGAGCTGTAGCCCTCCTTTTGGTGATGCCGACATCGTCCCTGCACTTCCCCCTCACACCCTCTGCCATGCGGCAGCAGACATGGCCCACAGAATGTATCAATTTTCTTTGATCTCTTGCTATATATTTTCCTGACATATATTTGTCTTTTGCCAATGTGCATTGTGGTATAGGAAACGTACCCCAGAGCAGGACTTTAGACTACACCATTTTCAGTAAGGATAGGTGTGCTTGGGGTGAAAACACTTTAAATGAACTGTTGAGATTGATTCATTTCATCTGTACTTTTTTGAATATGAAGAATTATTTTAGTGGATATCTCCCTATTTTAATGCTAGAGGGAGCCCCCCCCCCCCCAAATTTATGCCTGACCCACAAACCCACACACTGTCCACAGATGAGAACAGCGCAGACCCTGCACAGTCAGGTTTGGCAACTCCTTCCAATTTTATAGCCCAAACCAGGAGTAAAAGATGCAGAAAATCAGACCCTTCATAGAAAAATTTATGTTCAACGACACTCCATAATGCTGCTTAAAATGAAGCAATGCACGCACAAGTTAAAGCTCTTTTCGTTTTAATGAATGAGGAAAGAAATAGTTTTGGATAAAGAAATGAATTAGTCTTATTTTTTTCATGTGAGCATTGTCATCATTGCAGCATTGAAATACGGTAAAGTGGCTGATGGATGGACTTGTATTAAATTTGGGAGGGTCTGAATGAAGCTCATTACCCCAAATTTTCTTAAATTGGCTTATATATTTACAACATGGTGACTGCAACAATAATACACTCACGACTGTGGTGTTCTACCTAGAGCACCACTAGAGGGAGCTCACACATTCTGTCGTACTTGCCACAGTAACAACAGTGATGTATAGGAACAGAGTTAGAAGCCGGTAATTTATATATAAAAAATGTCATTTCATTAATCTGACTGGGTAGGTCCAGCTGTCAATCCCACCCAGGCCTATCCTCAGCTCCGCCTCTGCGTCAGTCCATCTCTTTGCAGTCCAAGTTGTACATCTACCAAACTTGGCAACAAATTGAGAACCGTTCTGTTTCGGTGGTTGTATTTAAGGAATGTCACATTAGTAAACATCTGGACATCTGAAATGGGCAGAGACAAAATCGGCAGTACAGGCAGTCCAATGTCTTTGAAACTCCTTTTTCCTTCAGCACCCTCTTACTGCAAAACCTCAATCCAAAGTTCTCCATGTTGTTCATCTCTGTGAAACTGCAACAGGAGAGCTCTCTCCACTGGTGTTCTAATTCACCAAGGGAACAGGAAAGGCCCTCTTTTGGTAGACTGCCTACTGCAGGCTCTCTTTCCCGGGGATGAATTATCTCCAGCTTACTCAAGTGACTCTGGAAGTCGCATTAGATACTGTGTCCAGAAGCAGTCCATGCTGCGCTTAGGAATGATGTCTCTTCTAGTGTAGAACTGACTGTGGAATTTACTGTAAATACCTAGCAAAAAAAAAGCTGCCAGAAAAGTATTGCAAAATTGCTGTTAATCACTGTAAAACCCCCAGCTCCATGGGTGTCCCTACAGGTGGCTGCCCTTTGCTGCCAGGTTTGCTGTTACCTTTGTCTGTGCCCGTGTGTCAAGTAGAGCAAGATGGGGTAGGTGAAAAGAGAATTTCCCCAAGGGGAGTAACAAAGCATCTTCATTTCATTTAGAAAATAATTACAAAATGTCTTTTACAGGTTTTGTCCTATGTAAATTACAGCAATTGTCTTTTTTAAACAGAAAAATAACAATTAGCTGTAATCTAGTTTAAATGTTGTTGTAGAATGCTTTCCAAGTTAATTTTTGTATTTTACATTTGCAGCTATGCAATCTATGCATATTGTTAAGTGGTTTAAATGAGACTAAGACGAAAATGACAGCCTGAGACAGAGACCCACACAGAACAAACTCACATTAACTGGAATGACATTAACTTGAAAATTTCAGGATAATCTTCACACCCGTTAACCACTTCATGGAATTCAACTTAGTCAGAGTTGCAGCAAAGTCAAGTATTTTTAAAACTGACCATATTCTAGGCTTAAAGGCCCAATTTGAAATCAGGACTGGACATAGAAATCTATTCAGAACAACATTACATTAATGTTAGAATAATGTTATATTTTTTGCTGTTCTGTGTTAATGTGATGCAACAACTCTGGTCTAATACCTCCCTGTCACTTTAATGCTGGATGTGTGTGCAATTTATAACAAGTTAGGCAAGCCACGGATTCAACCATTAAACTGCATTTTCATTCCACATTTTTTAACAGTTCTGTCCAAAATCATATTCCACCAAATCAGCCGTTACAAATTCCAATAACTTCAACCTTCAAATGTATTAAAGTTGATCTTTTTCAGTGTGTTCCTAAATCTTACGGTATAAGCAAAAGGTATAAATAAAAGATTAAGAACAATTTCCATTTGAATAGTGGAGAAGAGTCCTCATCTTTTGTACATGTCTCATGCTCAGAGTCCATCAATCGCCTGAGGAGAGAGGAGACGTGAGGATTGACTGAGTTGTTCTTCTCAGGCATCGTCCCACTTCTTTGGCTTGCAGTCTTCATGCTGCTGGTTGGATTGATTCCAATGAAACAGTTTAAACCACAAAATCACATGAATAAAACTTACGCTGACCCTCACTGAAGCGGCCTGGTATCTGTTTCATACCTCACTTTACAACACACAGGACTTTTTTTTAAATTTAAAGGCACAAGTTATTTTACGTCATGGCCAACCCACGTTTGCTAGTTTAATGGCAGAAAAATAGTCAAAGCCAGGCGCCTGGTCCACAAGGGTGTACTCAGTCACTGCTGTTTTTATGGTGTAAACATGCTATAAACTAATTTTTTCAAACATTTTCTTTAAGAGCTAGGGGCGCTAGGTGGATTGCTATTATAATGATGGATTTGCCAGGCAGAAGAAAAGAATGCTTCTCTGCAGAGATACAAAAAATCTGCTTGTGCACAATGTGAAAGCGTGCGAGCAGACCATCTACAACAGCAGCAGGATTACACCAAAGTAGAGGTCTGCATTCCTGTGGAACCCACGGCAATAAAGTGCAGTGCAGGACAAACTTTCATTTTTGAATGCAGGAGCAGGAGGGAAGTGACTGATATGTTCGCAGGTAAAAAGAATGAAACAAGTGTTTTTGTTATCAAACAATTATTTATTTGCGTGAGTAAATACAAAATTATACAACAAAGTATAGCACGTTATCACAACATTACATTGTGTGAAAGCGCTTTACAGCATCCCCACCCAAAGCCCCCAGTGAGTAAGCCATAGGCGACAGTGGCAAGGAAAAACTCCCTAGAAGGAAGAAACCTTGGGAGGCACCAGACTCAAAGGGGAAGCCCAAACCTCCAGGGGCCGGCAGGGAAAGTCAAAAACACACACACCAGATAACTGCAACAGGTTCTTCTACATATCCTATACAGGGGCGTGGTACAGTGATGCAGTGGTTAAAACTGTTAACTCACACCTCTGGGGACATTCATCCATTTTCTGAAACCGCTTCTCCTGTTCAGCGTTGCTCCAGCTGACAGCTTTTGCAATTCATCTGTATCTGAATGAGGAAAAACAACATACAGGCAATACAATGGAGCTGTCAGTCACTCCTGGCACATGGAATACAGTTCTGCACTGACACCTCCGCAATGAACAATTGCATTATAGCATAGGAAACTAGTTAACTTTCACATAAAATTTAGATATAATCAAAACAGAAGCCTGGAACAATTTTAAATTTTACTAAATGGCAATATACTGATTTTAGTCACCAAACAAACTTTACAGGACTTGCTTCACTACTTTTATTTGTGTTTCTTACAATACATCTGCCCTCTCCTGGTCTGGTGGAATATCATTGCTGTAGGCAGCACCGAGCGAAACCACCCGCATCCGCAGTAGAATGCAACATGAAAGCGCACGCGGAAAAGTAAAATATCACCTAGACTTTGCGGCACAGGAAACTAGCCGACTTGCACATGAAATTTAAATTTAACCAACACAGCACCCCACAACAATGTTCACTTTATTTAAAGGAAATGAACTAATTTACTCACTAGCAAGCGCAATAATGTACTTAAACGCAGGAAAGCGCACGCGGAAAAGTTAAATGTCAACTACACTTTGCGCATAAAATTTAAATATAATTAACATAGTAGCCCGGAACAAAATCACTTTATTTAAAAGCAATATACTGACTTTACTCATCAAACATATTTTAATATACATGCAAATTTGACAAATACTAAATAATAAGATAAATTATCCGATAAAATGGGAGCAGAATGGCAACCCACCTTGGTGCAGAAAACAAGTGAAGCCGCGTCTTTCAAACCGGCAGCGTCCCACGTGCCGAGGAGTCAAATGTAATCAAGCAACACGGCCCACACATTAAATAATAACATCATAATAATTATAGTTCTTGTATAATTATTCTATACATTATTCTATAATTAGATGAACAGACTTTTATAAGTTAAGTTGTACACCGAGAACAGTATACAACAGCATAAGCATATAACCCTTAAAGGTTTATTAATTAAAAATCACACATTCATCCTGCTTAACATAAAACAATGACTTAAAGAGACTTAATTGTGAAATGAACGCTACTGTCCGAGGGTATTTATCTCCACAAATCGCTATGGAACATAATGTCTTAAATACTCAGATTTTCAGAATGACAGAATCTTAACATTTTAAATTTTGTTTTGCGATACCGATACGTAGTGATATTGGTATGTGGAACAACGTTAAACTGTAGTTAGATTAAGTGCGTATTCACAATTTACCCGTTTGCCTTTTATCGTGACTGAGCACAATCCCCCACCCCAGCTGGTCTGCACTCCCCACATTGCAATTAACGATCCAGACCTCAGCGCTTTTGTTACCGTGGGACTTTGTTGCGTTGAAGAAAACATTAAAATGAAGTCTGAGGAATGTTACATGACACAGCTAAAATGCAAAAACTCTCTCTGGTGTAATTCACTGCATAAAACCAATAGTCTTAAGTGTGGTGCCTTCTTCATAACACTCCCTGACTTTTGTATTCGTGACCATGAGATACTGTGGCCTTTTCTTCCTTCATTTGACTAGTGTTCCTCCCTTTCCTCCCAGCCTTGGTTGGTGGTTCAGGCAGCATCACCTTCTTTTAATAGACCCAGGTTTATCCATCCATCCATTTTCCAAACCACTAATCATACTGGGTCGTGGGGGGTCCGGAGCCTATCCCAGAAGCAATGGGCACGAGGCAGGGAACAACCCAGGATGGGGGGCCAGCCCATTGCAGGGCACACTCACACACCATTCACTCACACATGCACACCTAGGGGCAATTTAGCAACTCCAATTAGCCTCAGCATGTTTTTGGACTGTGGGGGGGAAACCGGAGTACCCGGAGAAAACCCCACGACGATATGGAGAGAACATGCAAACTCCACACACATGTGACCCAGGCAGAGACTCGAACCTGGGTCACCCAGGTGTCATTTATTTTGAAATTCGGTTCAAGTGCAGAAAATGTTCTAGCAGAAGTCTTGGACAATCTCTGAATTACACAGAAATCTGACTTCTTCTGAAGCTGTGAGAAATTGTTCTTCTGTAATTGTTGCATTGATATTTGTTGATGTGCGTGTGCCCTCCTTGAGCAGTAAAGGGGAGATCACATGCAGAGCTGATTTTCTGTAGTTTCTTAGTCTAAATAAAAATTAAATATTCTCTTCATATAGGCTGGACATTTCTAGAAAAGAGCCAATTAGTTATTTCTAGAAAAATATATGGAGCCAATGAAAGGACCTGACGTCATAGTAGCACAGATCACTGTCCATGGTTCTGAATACTCTACTTGTTGGGCTGGCGCTGAACAAATAGGATAACCGGCCACCGTGTCCGTGTGCCTCCACTGATTGGCCCCCTGACATATAATTATTTTTAACACTGAAGGGGAGAAAGATCATACAGGAAATTAGTTAACAGTAATTAGCAATCACTTATAGTTCTCATTTATAATGATGTAAATAAAAAAAAAATAATATATATATATATATATATATATATATATATATATATCATTAAAAACAAAATATAATCCTGATTTAATGTATCCCTTCTGCTCTTAAAAAAGCACAATATGTCTGAAAGACAAATATGTCTATTACTCTACATGTTTTAATAATTTTGTTAATATTACCTAATTTGCTTATCTTATTTTCTGTAATCACTCTGCATTAAAGCAATTTTTAAAACTAGCTGTGAAATTGATGATTCTGTTGTTATTCTGACTGTTGTTGCCCTGGTGCCTTAGGATACGTCTGTCTAAACATAAGTGAGGGGATGGATGCACTATTCTATGGAGGCCTCTGAAGAGAATAAATGATCCCAATATTATATTGAGAGAGATGGTTAAATCAGAGCTGGATAAGATTTTAACAACGCTGAGCTATTAGTTAAGTTCTTCCCAAACGAGCTTGATGGGCCGAATGGGCTCCTCTAATTTGTAAATTTCTTATGTTCTAAGATATACAGTACTGTGCAAAAGTCTTAGGCAGTCCAAAGAAATGTTTAAAGCTGTTTATCTGGGTAGCAAGTGTACTTTGGCTTAGAACAAATAACACAATTTAACATTAGAACGTGTAAATTAAGAGGAACACAATAAAAACTATTAATAATTTCTTCTCTTTTCTAAAAAGATACTGATATCTAGTCGGATGGCTAGATGAACACCGCTTCAGTTCCCAAACTTCTCCTCAGGGGCACCTCAGCCGTTCCATGATTTTGACAGATTGACTAGCTGTATGAGGTGTGCTAGTGGCCAAGTCAAAAAATACATGGCTGCACTGGACGGTCGCTACAAATACTAGGATGATGTTAGCAGAGGTTCTGAAATGGCTAAGCTGAGACACTTTGACAGGCATAATATCATAGTTTTACACCAACACGAGGACAATCTAAACATTGTTTTCTTTGCCTGCCTAAGATTTTTGCACAGTGCTGTACATGGAAGTCTCAATTCAACCCTATCCTTTCCTAAGTGCCATACTTCTGTTGAAAAAAGAAAATTACAGATTGGAAACCTTTTAATAAAGAAACTGTGATAGAAAATTCTTGATTATGCTAATCAGTAATCAATAATGGAATATAGATGATTATGCAAAATGCATTACCTAATCAGTAATTAACAATTGAGTTTACAATGTGTTGTTGATTTACACATAGTGGTTGAAACAATGTAATTTACTTGTCATTAATTGAATGTATCAAACAAGAATGCAAATCTGCTTAAGTAAGAAATTTCTATTTTCTATAGAGGAACTAACATGTTTGCCATATATTGCTTGTTCGGCAAGAGGCCCAGGTCAAAGCAAAGGCATGACCTGAGAAGTAAGCTGTTGCAGAAGATATTATAAAATGAATGCATGGTATTGGATAACATAAAATGTAGAAAAAGAGAACAACGAGTCCTAGAATAATATAGCAAAAGGAAAAGTCCCAAATAGATAGACTTGTTCTAAGCTGATAGGTGGACCTTGAAAACGTAGAAGAAACTGGTATCTCCAAATGGCCAAACTTTCTTTGAACTGCCTGGACCTTGAAAGGCAGAAGTAACTGGAACGTCCAAAAATCCGATTTGTCCTTGATTTGTCAGATGACTGTCGCATTTTAGGCCATAAAAGATGTATGCATTTGTTGCTCAGGGAGCAGAACACAAGACGCATGATTGCTGAGTGTCTGTTCCCTATGAGCTCATCGAATAATAAAGTTCTGTCAAACACTTAAACATCGGACTTCGAGAAATTTCTTCCACAAAACACTCTGTTCTCGTTAACAATTTTTCAGTTATAAATTCCATATTATACACTTTCTTTCCTCTTTCTTTCCATTGTACTGTCGTGGGTGGCTGGGGTTTTAGCCAGGAGATCGTTATCATCCTCCTGGCAATTACAAGAAGAACTCTCTGTAATACAACCTTATTTTCATGCACTATATTCTGTGGCATAATTCCTAGTATGAAATGAGCTGGTTCAAGTGGTAATTTTATGTTCAAACATTTTTTTTATCTCTTCCTGTATATTTTGCCAGTACTCTGACAGTTTTGGACAATCCCAAAAAATGTGGGTGTGGTCTCCTACCAGGTCACAACCCCTCCAATAAACCCCTGATTTGAGGTGTTGCCAAACGTAGAGGTGAGAAGGGGAGTCTTAAAGTATCTCATCTTAACTTTCCAATCAAATTCCCACCATGTAGGACTGTTTGTTATTCTGTGTCCTTCTTTACATGAATGAGTCCAATCTTTATCATTAATGATAGTATTCATCTCTAGTTTCCATTTCTCTTTGATATTAACACTGTTGACTCTTTTTGTAATATTTTATAAATATATGATATAAGGTTCTTTTTAACCAATCCTTTAATTGTTAATATAAACAATATATTTGTTGACTGTAGGTATCTAAAACAGTTGGGCACTGGGAGGCCACATTTGTTTCTAAGATGTTCGAAGGACATTAGATCTCCTCCATTACACAACTGATCCAACTGGTTAAACCTCTTTTCTCCCCATGTCTTAAACCCTGTATCTAATTTATATGGTAGAAAATCAACATCATGTGCAATTTTCATTGCTCTTGATATTGATGAAGAGCGTCCCAGCCTCTCTCTCACTTTTCAGAGTGTTTCCTATCCAAATGTTAATCATTTTATTTACTTTCCATGTATCTTGATTAAAAATAATTGCTATGTCCAGCGGCAAATTTGGGCAGATACTCTGTTCCATTCCCACCCACTGAGCCTCCCTGTCCTGGGTTATCCATACCACTACTGATATAAGTTGGGCTGCCAAGAAATAATTTTTTAAATTAGGTAAGTCCAGACCCGCGTTCTCTTTTGGGTTTAACAGTCTTTTCAGTTCAATCTTGGGTCTTTTGTTTTCCCAGGTAAATTTGGATAACCATTTATTGAGTGTTTTGAATGTGGATATAGGGACCCCTATGGGCAGGGACTGGAACATAAAGAGAAGCCTAGGTGGTATGTTCATTCTAATGCTCTCCAATCTCCCCAATAAGGATAGAGGGAGGATTTCCCATCTTTCGAGATAATTCTTTATTTCACATAGTAATTTACCATAATTAGTTTTGTATAAGTATGACATACCAAGGATCCCTAGGTATCTAAAGCCATAACTGTGGAATCGAAATTTAATATTTGCGAGCTTTAATGCAAAAACTTTCTCTGTAGTATACGTGTGGGTAGGTTACTGTAAAATTTGGACGAATCTTAAACTTAAAGCAACAGTAAGGTGTAGCGATCAGGGAGTTCAGTATAGGACTAAACATGCAAGGGAAGAAGTAGATAATTAGTGAAACTTTTGACCGGGCTGGAGATCTGAGGATTCATACACAGATGTATGGCACAGCAGATATTTTTGTCTGCTTTTGAGATGGTTGACGTGACATATTTTCCGACGCGCGCTCTCTGTCCACTGGTGGGAGTGTGCTCACCTGTCTGCATCGGGGCGGAAGTCCGCCATGCGCAATACAGAGAGCAGAGGAGAATTGTAAAGGCGCGACCATGTAGAGACAAAAATGACAAGCTTTTGCGTAAATAAGATAAATAGCATAAGGCTATTTAGTTTGTTTAATAAAAGGACAATGTATAGACTTGTTCTATAGGAAAAGTAACCTTAAGAACATAAGAATTTTACAAACGAGAGGAAGCCATCCGGCCCATCAAGCACTTTTGGGGAAAACTTACCTAACAGCTTAGAGTTGGTAAAATCTTATCTAGCTCTGATTTAAAGGAACCCAGGGTTTTAGCTTGCGCTACACTAGTAGGAAGACTATTCCATACTCTAACTACACGCTGTGTAAAGAAGTGCTTCCTCAAATTCGTTTTAAAATGTTCTCCCGCTAAATTCCACTTGTGGCCACGAGTTCTAGTATGTCATGTCACTCGCCATCCAGACCTGTTAGAATCTTATATACCTGGATCATGCCCCCACTTAGTCTCCTTTGCTCGAGGCTGAACAGATTCAGCTCAACTAACCTGTTCTCATAAGACATTCCTCTAAGACTGGGAATCATTCTCATAGCCCTACGTTGCACCTTTTCCAAGGCAGCAATGTCCATCTTAAGGTATGGTGACCAAACCTGCACACAATATTCTAGGTGGGGTCTTACCAAGGAATTATATAATCGTAGCATCACTTCCTTTGACTTAAACTCCACACAGCTAGAGATGTAACCCAACATTCTATTTGCCTTTTTTATTACTTCCCCACACTGACGAGAGTGGAACATGAAAGCATCAACATACGCACTGAGGTCATTCTCATAATCAGCTAACTTTATTTCAGTGAAACCCATAAAATATCTGTACTTTATATTTCTGCTCCCTGCATGGATAGCCTTACATTTATCTACTTTAAATTTCATCTGCCATGTATCAGCCCAGTTGCTAATTAAATCCTATTGTAGTCTCTCCGCTGATAGATCAGTATCTGCTACATCACTCACCTTGGTATCATCAGCAAATTTAACCATTTTACTGTATGTACTGATGTCAATATCATTGGCGCAAATTAGGAACAATAGTGGTCCTAAAATTGAACCCTATGGTATCCCACAATGAACGCAGGTCCACTGTGACATTATGCCTCTAATAACTACCCACTGCTTCCTGTCTGTAAACCAGTTTTCAATCCAGGCTGATACAGTTTGTAAAAACCCTGTAGCTTTGAGCTTAAGGACTTCTGGAAATCTAATAATTCAATGAATCTACATGGTGCTGAGTTATTTGTGTTCTCTACTGTGAACACCCGTGTAAAATAATCATTAAATTCATTTACTATATCAATTTCATTTTTAATTATAAACCCCTTACTATCCTGTAAATTAGTGATTTCAGCTTTTAGACTCTTTTGGAGATAAAACATCGGAAGAAACTTTTAATGTCATTCTTAGCTTCCAATTCATTCCTTTCTACATTCCTCTTATTGAGTCTAATGTTATTTTTTAACTCAACCTGTAGACTCCTGCTTTATTTTGCCCTTCTCCTCCGGACTTTATTCTTAATTTCCTTAGTAAACCACCTTGGTTGTAGTTTCCTAGATTTAGTGTTGCTGGAAACAGGTATGAAGTCCTCTTGCACTTGCAACAATGTCCTTTTACAAAATTCCCATGCCTCTTCAACCGTTTTGCTATTTAACTTGTTTACAGTTTCTAATTTCAGTCTCATACCATTAAAGTTTGCCTTCCTCACAATATATTTTTTTCTTTTGGATTTTGCTCTTCCGACACGAAAATTAGCCTGAAATTTAACCATGTTATGCTCATTACTGTCCAGTGGTTCTAAAACCTCTAATTTTCCAATCCTAACCTGGTTATTAGAGAAAAGAAGATCTATAATGGCTTCTCCCCTGGTAGGGGTATTAAACTGAGTAAAAAAACAATCCTGTACCACTTCCACCATCTCGAGTTCATTTACAGAAGAGCCAGAGACTGTGTCCCACTGTATCCCTGGTAAATTAAAATCACCCATAACCACCACATCATTTTTATTACTCATAATCCTGATGTCGTCATATAACATTTTGCTTTCCTCTGCAGCTACATTAGGTGTCTATAACAAACACTGACAATTAGGCCATTTGAGTCTTTAGCATCTATTTTAGCATCTGTCATTTCCGTACTGGGCATCTTCCCAGTGGGCTGAGGGCTACGGGGACCTTCAGAATTCATTATGCCCCCCCCCGCTCCCCATTATGTACTGGGGATCCCAAAGTGGAGGGGTGGGTTTGAGTCCCATCTAGGATGACTCCTTCTCTTTATCATATTGATTGTTGCGATGAACCAAGGCAGTAGAAAGTGTAACAGGAAGCTTCATCACCATACCAGGTCTGAGGCTTAGAATGGCCATGTCCTCTGCTGGGTCTCACTTTGTCTATGGCCAACAGCTTTTACCTGCTTGTCATGCATACATTAGGCATCGCTTGAGGAAGGCTCATGCTGCACCTCACGGGGGCTTTATAACCTAGGGTCTCTGAAAAGAAGCACTAAGTACCATTATGTGTGTCCAGAGCCCCTTTGCTGTTTAAAGTTTGGCGCAGAGGAAGTGAGCTGGGCCCATAACCCAGAGGTCGATGGATTGAAACCATTCTCTGCTATGTTGTCTGTCTTTTCTTATGCCAAGTTTAACTAACTTGTTTAAGTGCTTCACACCAACTTGCTGATCTTTCCTTCATTAAGGCTCTTATCCCCTAGTGTTCAGAGGTTTTCAAAGGGGGGTGTTTTCCCCCCCTTTCCTCAGCTCTTCTTTGAAACTCTGCTTCTAAGGTCAGCATCCCAGACACCTTTTCACTGATGTTGATGACACTGATAGAGATGGTGAAACATGGCACCAAGATAGAAGAATGAGTGAAGTACCAAGTACTCTAAAGTGTGTTATGATACCCTTTGCTATTTAAAGTAGAAACACTGAGGAAAGACTCAGCTGGTCATTGTTCTACTACCTGCAAGCCGATCATTAGTGCATCTCCAGCCAACCGCCTCTGCTGTTTTACAAAATTCACAGCTAATCAGTTCAAAAATTTGTCAGACTTTTTCATTTTCTGTTGGGATTTAAACCCCTGACCACTAGATGGCAGTGTTGTCTTCTATCTTCAGCCATCTGACTCATCCACTCCAACGTAAACAGAGTCAAAAACCAAAACGGCAGTGCATGCAGAAACAGCGGCCTGGAGCTTTTCAATGCTACGCTGTTGTTGTGTAATATCTAACAATGTGCTAGTGATGGGAATTCCGGCTCTTTTAAGAGATCCGGCTCTTCTGGCTCGGCTCACTTAAAAGAGCCGGCTCTTTCGACTCCCAAGTGGCTCTTCAGATTTTCTTTGGTGCTTAAATGAATTTATTACCAGAAATAATGTAAAATTATTAGTGAAATGAATTACTATGGTTGGAAATCACACACAATCATTTTAGACAATTCCTCATCAATTGTGTTCTGTTTGCAGAAACTGTCTCATAGAGCTCTAGGTTGTAGGTCTAGGTGGTTGTGGTGCTGTACTGGATGACGGTGTAGACATTGACAAACTGCAGTAGACAAACTGTCACTTTCCTTAGTAGCAGGTTCACTTGCTTGTCTTTTTTCTTCCCACTGCACTGATGGATGTACAGTTCTCATGTGCCAATGCAGGTTATTTGTAGAACCTGTTTGATATGAGATTTTAACCTTGCAAGCTCTACACTCTGCCTTTGTATTATCAATGCAATTGAAATGTATCCAAATTTTACTTTGCGTTTCCTACAGTCACTCATTTTGTCGCGCACATCTCCTTCCTTCCTGTTTCTCTCTCAGTGCATGTGATTGCTGTATTTGTCTATGGGTGCGTTCGACTTCACACAGCCATTTGCAGTGCTTGCTTAAAGCAGTGCATTGTGGTCCCAACGCAATGCATCATGGTTAGATTTTTTTGTCCGACTTCAGCCGGCGCTGCAAAATGTTACCATCCGTGACCATGTCACATGGTACAAAAACCTCACGAGAGCAAGACGACTTAAGACTTAAATCCCAAGTCGAACGCACCCTGTAGCACCGCCCCTCCCCCCCCTGCTCAGTGCAGACACACATCGTGTAGTTGACCAATCCGTGCGGGTGGAAAAAATAGAGAAAGAAAAAAAGCGGCTCTGACTCCGGCTCACAGGCAGGAGCCGGCTCCGATCGTTCACTTCGAAGAACCGGCTCCGAGAGCCGTTTTGTTCGCAACCGACTCATCACTACAATGTGCTACTGGTTTCTTTGCTTCCAGCACCAGAATTTTTTCTTTATTTTTATTCTTTTTTATTTTTGGTGTATGTATCTTTAGCCTTTAAATGTATTTTTTCTGTATTTATGCTCTATAAGTGTTAGTCTATAGTTTTATGCATACTATGGCGTCTACAGGCTTGCTCCAAATGACATCTCATTGTATTTTCAGTGACAATAAAAGCATCTCACTTTATCCAAGGTTGGAGGTAGGGTAAGGGCGCACCGATAAAGTTTAGCTTTAGCAAACCTAGCAAAGAGTGCTTCGTTACAGGATGCAAGACGGCCAGGCCCACGGGCAGCCTGGCCCACTCATTTCTGATTGGTCAGAAATTACACTGTCTCTCAGATCTGATTCGTTGACTATTTGCTCTATGTATTTCTCCATGAAAATTAGCAACACTTGAGTCGCTCGGGCTGGCCGTGGCAGGGACCATGACCTGGCCGTATTGCAATCTGCAATGAGGCATCGTTGAACTCTGACGCATCTGGCGCGAGACTCAGGCTGTCAGATCATATGCAGGGGACACATAACTGGTATGAGAAATGTCTTGTAGCAGCGCAAATGAGTATTTATGTTATGTGCATTCGCGCTGTTATGACAAAGAATCACTGTGCATTCTAGCCTTCATGTCCAGAACGAAGTACAAATTAGCCACATAAATGTTAACATGCACGGTAATTTTTTTGTCGTTACGTGAATGCACATAAAACAAATACGCATTTGCGCTGCTAACAAGGAATTGCCGCGCGTGTACGGGGAATGCGCCATGCGCCCCTGACTGTATGTATAGTAGGCCTATATTGTACAATGAATTATATATTTAAGTCGGGCAATACAGGTAGCGACTCCAATGACAGGACTGGGGAAACATACTTTGATGTGGAGTTAAATACATAGGACTAATGAAAACAAGTGGAAACTGCTAATAACATCGGGATTTCACACGAGGTTAACGAGGGAGCGTGGCACACCGGAGGAGCGGACAAGCGGGGCATGATAATTGTAAGATAGTCCAACAATTCAAGGTGGTCTGTCACTCAGTACTGGAAGGCAGAACACAGTTCTGCATGCAAAGGTCGGCGTCAGTGGACCTGCAGCAGCATACCTGTAAGTTTACATAACTGCAAGCTGCCTGTAAACCCTGCTGACTTGTTTGTACAAGAGTCTATGACAGGTTACTGGTGATTTAATATGACATTACTAGGAATACAATGCATTGTATATGAAATAAAGTTACGTCAAAAAAGCAGACATACTGGAGCAAAACTAAATATACTAAAAATGTTTGTTTATGAAGGGTGTTTGAAAAATGTCATTTGATATTATTCACCAAATTTGATGTCGTTAGTGTAATTTATGTTGAACTTTAATTGTAAATTGTGACAAAACCAGACATGTGGTGGCAAATTGGAAGCCATATTCTGAAACTACAGAAAAAACTGTAGAACATGCACTTGTTTTTTGTTAAATCACCTAACAAAACATTTTAAAATGTCGCCCAGTGTATTATATGTCTATATTATATCTTTATTTAGGCCATATGTGCTCTTGATGTGTTATTTCTCAGTGAGCTGGAGGGATTTGACAAATACATCCTTTTAGAAATGTGTGAGGAAGTAAGTTCTTTTCTTTTTGAAAAGTAGTGTATCTGTAAGGTTTGTGGCACAACAGAGAAATTAAATATTTTATTTGACTCCTTAAGGTCAAGACTCTGGTCTCCAGCTCACAGCTCTCTGTTACATTTCCATGGCCATTTTGTCCGATAGTATTATTGGATTTTTCTGTGCTATATTTGTATGTGTAGTTATTGTCTGCTGTATAAATCATTATAAATAAGTTTCTTTTCCTTGTGATGTCTCTGCTTAATAGTATTAAATAGGAGTAAAAGAAACCGCAGTTTTCTCAGTAATGTATTTCATGATATTTTCCCAACAAAACCCATGTTTGCATTCAAGTTTCTGTCACAGTTTGTACATAATATTTGCAACAACCATTATAAAAATTTTGCTGAATTTGTACTACAAGCCTCTCCAGTCCCAAATCCAAATTCATATATGATATCTTTGTATATGTGTGTATCAACATTCCTACAAAACCATGAGTTACATAATATATCCAAATGTAGGGAATTTCAGTGTGAGTCCTGACGTCCTATGCGTACTGCTGTACTTGCCCTACACAAGGTGAGTTTATATTAGTCACAGAAACATCTTAGCCAGTCATTACTGTGTAGTCGTCACATGTTGAACCCCTTGTTTTTGGTCTGTGAGGGTATAAAATGTCTCTCCTTTGTTACCTACAGTGAGGCTGACATTTGGTTAACTGAAATATACATTAATATAAATTTAAAAGGAAGACATTTTTATCCAAATCCACATTAATATGATGGGGGGAAAAATGTTCTAGTCATATAGGTGTAATGAACTTGTAATGAATGTTGCAAGGCTGTACTTCAGCTTCCCACATACAAGTGCGTAACTGATTATACATTATAAGAGGTATGAATAAAAAGACGTACATGAAGACTGTAATCTCAAGTGATCAACAGTAAACCTTCCTTAATGATATAACGGCATTTAACACCTCTGTAAGATAAAGACAAAGTTTCAGACAAGGCTGGAGAAAGTCAGGCAAAATCTTTCACTTTTACCTTTTTATTTAGATCATTCATCCTAAAGCTCTTGACTTGATAGGTTATTCAGATTATTTTCTACAGATTAGTATGAAGTCTCTCCTGTATTTAATTTGGTACATCAGAGTGAAGAAGGATAAACCCTCGTGTTTAATGTATAGAAGTGGCAATGGTTTGTTAGATTGCATATGTGATGTATGTGTAACTGAAGGCAAGCAGAAGTGCAGCTTTCTGATTGGTGCATGCATGTATATCTCTGATTGGTGGATTACACTTCTAATCAAACATAAGTCTTAAAAAGCGTCATTGACACAGCTGTGTAATTGATAAGGTAGGGTTACTGGGTTACTGACACAGGGGCGATTTCTGCCGAGTGTGTGTTAGGCTTTGCTAACTCTAACATGACAAGCGGAACATTCTGTCCTTCTCTTTTTCACTGTTTTCACTCTTCCAATTAACACTCTTTCCCTCTCTCACTCTGTCGCAGTGACTGCTGGGGGTGGATGGGGCGTGTGAGAGTGTGCGGTAGCCACTTGTGGCTAGTGCGAAAGCTCTGTGTGAATTTCACAGCAAATTTGCCAGTGTTAAATTAACACTGCATACTGTTTTTATAATTCTCACCTAATCAGCGTTACATTTAACACTTTGTAGAGTGCAATGCGTGTTGTTGTATAGTGTTAAATTTTATTAGCTCTTATAGTGTTCATTTGACACTATAGAGTGTTAGATCACTGAAACTCCACCTCTTCCCAGAATTCAAGCCCATATAAGTGACACACAGGTGCATAATGGGTGGCTTATGTCTGGGGCAGCTAAGTACTGTGTTTGATTAACCCACCGTCATGAAAAAGAGCAAAAAAGCAATAAGGTCTCTTGGTATGTAAACTTTAAATAATGTTAACTTTGATTTTTCTGAAGATCAGCACACTGTGTTTTGGTAAGCTGAATACATGCTTCTTCTTGATTCTTGCCTTACAAGTGCTATGAAGTTGGGATTGGGTTATAGAATGAATGTTTTAAAAATGTAATTATTAATTTCCTTTTTAAGCATGTATTAAACAATTTCCTTGCACTGGTATAAGAGTAAACTAATTAAGCTTTCTTGCAATCATCTGCAGTATGCAAGTGAATAAAATGTATGGTACCGTTCTTGGGGAAAACCAGGGAGAATCCACTGTGAAACAGCACTCTGCAAATTCTCTAAATGTGTTCCTAATGATAAGGCCAAGACTGGTAATCAAATTAGTCTCTCAGCAGGAGTGTTAGTGTAAAAGTAATGCCTATTAAAACAGATTATAAAGCTTGTTAGAATGCATGACATAATTATTAGCAGGGCTCAGAGAAGGTGAGGGCTCCCCTAGTGGCTACAGGAGTGCATTTTCCCTAAAGCAGATATAATGGGTGGTGGCCTTGTTGCTTTTAGACCACAACTTTGGATAGAAGAACAAATCAAATTATTTTGCTCATTTAATATTCAGATTGTTTATTGGGCTTAAATTTTAGAACACACCATGTTTTAGGATGGTATGTCATGGATATTAGTCTCTACCACATTTTAATGTTACAAATCTAGACCTTTTCCTATGCTTGAATTGATGTGTGCCAGGTGGTCTGAATAGTATAGTACTTATGATAGGTGTGTGATCCCAGAGGAATTTATGTGGATTCTGTTCAATGTGGCAAGTACATACAATACTGACATTTTTCCTGGGAGATGGTTTTACTCAGATTTATCATCCATTAGTATTTGCCTTATCATGGTATTTCTATCTAGCTCAAGAAAACTTCTTCAGAGAGCATCAATCGCTCACTAACCTACCAAAGCAGACCCCAGGAAAAATAATTCTAATAACTGCCCTACAAGCTTTACTAATATTTCTTATACTTGCTTTATTGAACACCATCATGGTGGATAAAAAAAAAATACAAATCTGTTGAAAGGCTGTACCATACCATGGTATGCAAATAAACATCCAGCATCATTACAGGGAAGTGGGTGGTACCAGGAGCTGCATAGCAAAGGTGTCGCAACTCTTGTAACATGTTTCCACATATAAAGCCCATCAACCAAGGTCAGAATGGGTGACCAAAATCGGCTTAGATCAACAAATACACCACACCTACAATTGAAAGATACAAGTACAAACTTTTTTCTGACAAAAGACTAACGTAAAAACCATA
Organism: Brienomyrus brachyistius; assembly: GCF_023856365.1. Lineage (NCBI taxonomy): Eukaryota > Metazoa > Chordata > Actinopteri > Osteoglossiformes > Mormyridae > Brienomyrus > Brienomyrus brachyistius. The sequence continues at coordinate 712,095 of NW_026042364.1, read as the reverse complement.
CGCAATAAAAAGCAAGGTGCCGCTTAACAAATTAACACATGGGTCTTTGGTTTTCAAAAACAATCAGCACTGAGCTATAAAGACTTTGATGCACAATAAGAAAAGGCTGAGGGGGCCTTTTTGGTCAGAGTCTTTCTCATGATGGTTGGTAAATAAGGACAGTTCGTGCGGGCAGGCAAACAAGAAACAGGCTGGAAGCCACAAATCAGGTCAAACGAGGGGTTTAATGGAAACGAAGGCACGGACATTCACTAACATCAGGTAACATAGGACGCTAACTTACATCAATGACGGACAAGGGGAACAGGTCAGACCAGGACTTAAAACACACAGAGACTAATCAAAGTAACAGACAAAGCTGGAGACGATCAGGGAAGCACACATGGGTAATCAGGGGGCGTGGCACACATGAGGAGCGGACGGGCCGGGCATGACATGTATGATCAGCAGGGTTTAAATATGAGTACAGTCGAATCTATTTCAATACATCTATATTGTACAGCACAATACGTTATACAGCACTATACACTATATACAATATCTATATAGTATCTAAGTAGTATTGCATTTGTAAAATCCAACTAGAAAACCCTTTGTCTCATGCTGTCTTGCCATGCTTCCCTGAAGATAATACTTGTCAAATTGGAACGAGTGTCTTCTGTTCAAGTAATTTAGCTGTATATAGCTTGATGAAAAATGGCAGGACCACAATTCCTGTCAATTAGCATAGCACCGCGCTAACAGACCGTCGCTGCTCTGGGTAAAATTGTTCTGAAACGTGTAGGAATTATTAGCTCAGGTAAATTTTTATATCTCCACCAATATGTTTTAAAATTAATTAACTTTAATTATTATTGAATGCTGATTATTAACCCATTGTTATGCTGAATGGTCGGCTCCTCCACACTCAATTTGCGAATCCCCGTGAGTCTGTTAGTGTGCCACTTAAATGGGATTTACTAATTACCAGTATCGCTTAGTAACCTGGGTTAGAAGGCTTGTCCAGAGAGCTGCATCACCAGGCAATGTAAACATTGCGAAGCTCCCCTGATGGTCGTGGAGAGAGAGTCTCGCGATATTTCAGGCGAATTTGAGGTTTCAGAGCTTAGTAGCCAGATCGCACATAGGCAGGGACTATTGTGAGCATTCAATGAACGGAGGCAGAAGTTGTGTAAAAGACATGCATTTATTCCTAGCTAACACTACAACTAACATAAGACAGACATTACACTTAACACAAACAACAAACACGAAATAACGGAATAGAAACAAACAGTGTAATTATGGAAATGCAATGACCAGATTTAAATGAGTAACCTTAAAAGGGAAATACTGTTCTGCAAAGCAAGCACAGTTTGTGTGAACACGACCCTAACGTCATATAGCAGGTTAAAAACAGCTTAGGTTGTTAGAATAAAAGGAAGTTGGTTTACTTGTTTGCAGAGTGGGGGGGGGGTCTTGGCAGTTGGTTGCAGAGACTGATGAGCTGACGGGTGATGGCACTCAGGGAGCCGCGGCGTTTGCAGCAGTTGTTGGAGTGGAGCCCCTTTGATCTCTGCAGATTTGCATTATTGTTTGATACATTCAATTAATGACAAGTAAATTACATTGTTTCAACCACTATGTGTAAATCAACAACACAATTATAAACTTAATTGTTAATTACTGATTAGGTAATGCATTTTGCATAACATCTATATTTCATTATTGATCACTGATTAGCATAATCAAGAATTTTCTATCACACTCCCCCCTTTGATACAATATGTCAAATTTTGTATCACACCATCGTTTCACTGTCAGTATCTTCCTCAGGGAGGAACAATTCTTTAAAACCTATGTAGTCGCCGCCATCAGTGGAGATTGTTGTCTCCTCTGAGCACTGCACACAGTCAGCCCTGGCAGGGAGTGCCGGTGGAGCGGCACCAATAGTATCAGTCCATTTTCCTTTGTCTTCCTCATTTCTCCAGCGGTGGTGCAGTGCGTCGACAGTGAGACAGATGAGCCCATGCAGTCACTCCTTCAACTTTCACAGCGTGTGGGGTGGCCAGCAGGACTTGGAATGGTCCTCTCCAGCGGGGTTGGTTCCAGTGGTTGCGTCTCAGGTCCTTGATCAGCACCCACTCCCCGGGTCGGACGAGCAATGTGTTCGGTCCCGCTGCTGGCTCAGTAGCGGCTTTGACCTGCTGATGGAGCTCCTTCAGAGTCTCCTGTAAGCTAGACAGATAGGTTAACAGATCGCCATCTACAGTTTCTAAGTTCACCCGTCCCCCTGGATACGGGACTGGCATTGGTCGTCCTGTCAATATTTCATGTGGTGCCAATCCTGTCTGCTGGTGTGGGCGGCCTCTCATTACCCCCAACACAATCGGCAGGGCTGTCACCCAATCTAGTCCCGTGTCACTACACAGTTTTGCCAATTTTAATTTCAGAGTCTGGTTTGCTCTTTCAACAATCCCTCCACTCTGCGGGTGATAAGCGCAGTAGTGTCGAAGGTCGGTTTGGAACCACTCAGAGAGCTTGTGGACCACCTGATTAGAGAAATGTGTACCATTGTCAGTGGTAATACGGGCTGGAACACCCCATCGTGGGGTTATCTCTTTTAACAGATTTTTCGCAACTATCTGGGCCGTTGCTTGCTTGGCCGGGAAGGCTTCCACCCATCTGGAAAAGAGATCAACAACCACCAGACAATAACGATAACCTCTACAGGGTGTTAGTTCTATGAAATCCATCTGCAAATGTTGGAAAGGACCCTCAGCTGGAGGAGTTGTGGCAGTTGGTGGCTTCAATGCACGACCCATGTTGTGAGTCATACATGTGGAACACCTGGAAATGAAAGTTTGAGCATAAGCCGTGAATGAAGGGGCGGCCCAGAGTCTCTGGACCAACTGAACCATTGAATCGCGTGAGGCATGGTCCAATCCATGGGCCACCTTTGCCAGTCCTGGAAAGGCAGACTTTGGGAGGAAAGGAAGGTTAGTTGTTTGTTCCCTCCAGTCCCCATCACTCCCCAACACTCCAGCTTTCCGTTTCCAGTGTCCTTTTTCCTCCGGCGTTGCCCCTGTCTGCAGGAGAGAAAGGTCAGCAGGATTAGTAGTAATGCACATCATCAACTTAAGTTCATATGCTAACTTTTTCTATTCCATCCTATCTTACCCATTCTAATCCTACCACATCCTATTCTATCTTACAATTGGCATTCCTATCCTACCTTATCCTACTCTATTATATCTTAGCCGTTCCTATCCTATCTTATCCTATCCTACACATTCTTATCCTACATAATCCTATTCTATCTTACCTTAGCCATTCCTATCCTATCTTGGACTATTCTATCATACCTTAGCCATTTATATCCTACCTTATCTTATTCTATCTTATATTAGCCGTTCCTATACTACCTTATCCTATCATATCTTTGCCATTTTCATCCTACCAAATCCTATTCTATCTTAGCATACCCGTTGCTATCCTACCAAATGCTATCTTAGCCGTTCCTATCTTATACGATTCTATCATACCTCAGCTGTTCCTATCGTACCTTATCCTATTCTATCTTATATTACTCTTTCCTAACCAGCTTATTCTATCATATCTTAGCCGTTCCTATGCTACCTTATCCTATTCTATCTTACCTTTATCCATTCCTATCCTACCTTATCCTATCCTATAATGTCTTAGCCGTTCATATGCTACCACATCCTATTCTATCATACCTTAGCCATTCCTATCCTACCTTATCATATTCTGTCTTATATTAGCCGTTCCAAACCAGCTTATTCCCTCATATCTTAACCGTTCCTATACTACCTTATCCTATTTTATCAAATCTTAGCCATTCTTATCCTACCACATCCTACTCTCTTACCTTACCCGTTACTATCCTACCTAATGCTATCTTAGCCGTTCCTATCTTATCCGATTATATCATACCTTAGCCGTTCCTAACCTATCTTATCCTATCTTACACATTCTTATCCTACCACATCCTATTCTATCTTGCCCTAGTCATTCCAATCCTACCTTATACTATTCTATCTCATATTACTCTTTCCTAACCAGCTTATTTTATCATATCTTAGCCGTTCCTATGCTACCTTATCCTATTCTATTATATCTTAGCCGTTCCTATCCTATCTTATCCTATCCTACACATTCTTATCCTACCACATCATATCCTATCTTACCTTAACCATTCCTATGCTACCTTATCCTATTCAATCTTACCTTAGCCATTCCTATCCTATCTTGGCCTATTCTATCATACCTTAGCCATTTTCATCCTACCACATCCTATTCTATCTTAGCTTACCCGTTGCTATCCTACCTAATTCTATCTTAGCCGTTCCTATCTTATACGATTCTATAATACCTCAGCTGTTCCTATCCTACCTTATACTATTCTATCTTAAATTACTCCTTACTAACCAGCATATTCTATCATATCTTAGCCGTTCCTATGCTACCTAATCCTATTCTATATTACCTTCAGCCATTGCTATCCTACCTTATTCTATTCTATCATATCTTAGCCGTTCATATGCTACCTTATTCTATTCCATCCAATCTTACCCATTCTAATCCTACCACATGCTATTCTATCTTACAATTGGCATTCCTATCCTACCTTATCCTATTCTTTTATATCTTAGCCGTTCCTATCCTACCTTATCCTATCTTACACATTCTTATCCTACCACATCCTATCCTATCTTACCTTAACCATTCCTATCCTACCTTACCCTTTTCTATCATATCTTACCCGTTCCTTTCCTACCTTATCCTATTCCATCCTATCTTACACATTCTAATCCTACCATATCCTATTCTATCTTACAATTGGCATTCCTATCCTACCTTATCCTATTCTATTATATCTAAGCCGTTCCTATCCTACCTTATCCTATCTTACACATTCTTATCCTACCACATCCTATTCTATCTTACCTTAACCATTCCTATCCTACCTTATCCTATTCTATTATATCTTAGCCGTTCCAATCCTATCTTATCCTATCCTACACATTCTTATCCTACCACATCATATCCTATCTTACCTTAACCATTCCTATCCTACCTTATCCTATTCAATCTTACCTTAGCCATTCCTATCCTATCTTGGCCTATTCTATCATACCTTAGCCATTTTTATCCTACCTTATCTTATTCTATCTTAGCTTAACCGTTGCTATCCTACCTAATTCTATCTTAGCCATTCCTATCTTATACGATTCTATCATACCTCAGCTGTTCCTATCGTACCTTATCCTATTCTATCTTAAATTACTCTTTACTAACCAGCATATTCTATCATATCTTAGCCGTTCCTATGCTACCTTATCCTATTCTATATTACCTTCAGCCATTGCTATCCTACCTTATTCTATTCTATTATATCTTAGCCGTTCATATGCTACCTTATTCTATTCTATCATATCTTAGCCGTTCATATGCTACCTTATTCTATTCCATCCTATCTTACCCATTCTAATCCTACCACATGCTATTCTATCTTACAATTGGCATTCCAATCCTACCTTATACTATTCTATCTTAAATTACTCTTTACTAACCAGCATATTCTATCATATCTTAGCCGTTCCTATGCTACCTTATCCTATTCTATCTTACCTTTAGCCATTGCTATCCTACCTTATTCTATTCTATCTTGCAATTGGCATTCCTATCCTACCTTATCCTATTCTATCATATCTTAGCCGTTCCTATCCTACCTTATCCTATCTTACACATTCTTATCCTACCACATCCTATTCTATCTTACCTTAACCATTCCTTTCCTACCTTATTCTATTCCATCCTATCTTACCCATTCTAATCCTAACACATGCTATTCTATCTTACAATTGGCATTCCTATCCTACCTTATCCTATTCTTTTATATCTTAGCCGTTCCTATCCTATCTTATCCTATCCTACACATTCTTATCCTACCACATCCTATTATATCTTGCCCTAGTCATTCCAATCCTACCTTATACTATTCTGTCTCATATTACTCTTTCCTAACCAGCTTATTTTATCATATCTTAGCCGTTCCTATGCTACCTTATCCTATTCTATCTTACCTTTAGCCATTGCTATCGTACCTTATTCTATTCTATCATATCTTAGCCGTTCATATGCTACCTTATTCTATTCCATCCTATCTTACCCATTCTAATCCAACCACATGCTATTCTATCTTACAATTGGCATTCCTATCCTACCTTATCCTATTCTTTTATATCTTAGCCGTTCCTATCCTATCTTATCCTATCCTACACATTCTTATCCTACTACATCCTATCCTATCTTACCTTAACCATTCCTATCCTACCTTAACCTATTCTATCATATCTTACCCGTTCCTTTCCTACCTTATCCTATTCCATCCTATCTTACCCATTCTAATCCTACCACATCCTACTCTATCTTACCTTACCCGTTACTATCCTACCTAATGCTATCTTAGCCGTTCCTATCTTATCCGATTATATCATACCTTAGCCGTTCCTAACCTATCTTATCCTATCTTACACATTCTTATCCTACCACATCCTATGCTATCTTGCCCTAGTCATTCCAATCCTACCTTATACTATTCTATCTCATATTACTCTTTCCTAACCAGCTTATTTTATCATATCTTAGCCGTTCCTATGCTACCTTATCCTATTCTATCTTACCTTTAGCCATTGCTATCGTACCTTATTCTATTCTATCATATCTTAGCCGTTAATATACTACCTTATTCTATTCCATCCTATCTTACCCATTCTAATCCAACCACATGCTATTCTATCTTACAATTGGCATTCCTATCCTACCTTATCCTATTCTATCATATCTTAGCCGTTCCTATCCTACCTTATTCTATCTTACACATTCTTATCCGACCACATCCGATTCCATCTTACCTTAACCATTCCTATCCTACCTTACCCTATTCTATCATATCTTACCCGTTCCTTTCCTACCTCATCCTATTCCATCCTATCTTACCCATTCTAATCCTACCACATCCTATTCTATCTTAAAATTGGCATTCCTATCATACCTTATCCTATTCTATTATATCTTAGCCGTTCCTATCCTATCTTATCCTATCCTACACATTCTTATCCTACAACATCCAATCCTATCTTACCTTAACCATTCCTATCCTACCTTATCCTATTATATCTTACCTTAGCCATTCCTATCCTATCTTGGCCTATTCTATCATACCTTAGCCATTTTTATCCTACCTTATCTTATTCTATCTCATATTAGCCGTTCCTATACTACCTTATCCTATCATGTCCTTGCCATTTTCATCCTAGCAAACCCTATTCTATCTTAGCTTACCCGTTGCTATCGTACCTAATGCTATCTTAGCCGTTCCTATCTAATCCGATTATATCATACCTTAGCCGTTCCTAACCTACCTTATCCTATCTTATACATTCTTATCCTACCACATCCTATTCTATCTTGCCCTAGTCATTCCAATCCTACCTTATACTATTCTATCTCAAATTACTCTTTCCTAACCAGCATATTCTATCATATCTTATCCGTTCCTATGCTACCTTATCCTATTCTATCATATCTTACCCGTTCCTTTCCTACCTAATCCTATTCCATCCTATCTTACCCATTCTAATCCTACCACATCCTATTCTATCTTACAATTGGCATTCCTATCATACCTTATCCTATTCTATTATATCTTAGCCGTTCCTATCCTATCTTATCCTATCTTACACATTCTTATCCTACCACATCCTATTCTATCTTGCCCTAGTCATTCCAATCCTACCTAATACTATTCTATATTAAATTACTCTTTACTAACCAGCATATTCTATCATATCTTAGCCGTTCCTATCCTATCTTATCCTATCCTACACATTCTTATCCTACCACATCATATCCTATCTTACCTTAACCATTCCTATGCTACCTTATCCTATTCTATCTTACCTTAGCCATTCCTATCCTATCTTGGCCTATTCTATCATACCTTAGCCATTTTCATCCTACCACATCCTATTCTATCTTAGCTTACCCGTTGCTATCCCACGTAATTCTATCTTAGCCGTTCCTATCTTATACGATTCTATAATACCTCAGCTGTTCCTATCCTACCTTATACTAATCTATCTTAAATTACTCTTTACTAACCAGCATATTCTATCATATCTTAGCCGTTCCTATGCTACCTTATCCTATTCTATATTACCTTCAGCCATTGCTATCCTACCTTATTCTATTCTATCATATCTTAGCCGTTCATATGCTACCTTATTCTATTCCATCCTATCTTACCCATTCTAATCCTACCACATGCTATTCTATCTTACAATTGGCATTCCTATCCTACCTTATCCTATTCTTTTATATCTTAGCCGTTCCTACCCTACCTTATACTATCTTACACATTCTTATCCTACCACATCCTATCCTATCTTACCTTAACCATTCCTATCCTACCTTACCCTTTTCTATCATATCTTACCCGTTCCTTTCCTACCTTATCCTATTCCATCCTATCTTACACATTCTAATCCTACCATATCCTATTCTATCTTACAATTGGCATTCCTATCCTACCTTATCCTATTCTATTATATCTAAGCCGTTCCTATCCTACCTTATCCTATCTTACACATTCTTATCCTACCACATCCTATTCTATCTTACCTTAACCATTCCTATCCTACCTTATCCTATTCTATTATATCTTAGCCGTTCCAATCCTATCTTATCCTATCCTACACATTCTTATCCTACCACATCATATCCTATCTTACCTTAACCATTCCTATCCTACCTTATCCTATTCTATCTTACCTTCGCCATTCCTATCCTATCTTGGCCTATTCTATCATACCTTATCCTATTCTATTATATCTTAGCCGTTCCTATCCTATCTTATCCTATCCTACACATTCTTATCCTACAACATCCTATCCTATCTTACCTTAACCATTCCTATCCTACCTTATCCTATTCAATCTTACCTTAGCCATTCCTATCCTAGCTTGGCCTATTCTATCATACCTTAGCCATTTTTATCCTACCTTATCTTATTCTATCTTAGCTTAACCGTTGCTATCCTACCTAATTCTATCTTAGCCATTCCTATCTTATACGATTCTATCATACCTCAGCTGTTCCTATCGTACCTTATCCTATTCTATCTTATATTACTCTTTCCTAACCAGCTTATTCTATCATATCTTAGCCGTTCCTATGCTACCTTATCCTGTTCTATCTTACGTTAGCCATCCCTATGCTACCTTCTCCTATTCTATCTTACCTTTATCCATTCCTATCCTACCTTATCCTATCCAATAATATCTTAGCCGTTCATATGCTACCACATCCTATGCTATCATACCATAGCCATTCCTATCCTACCTTTTCATATTCTACCTTTTCATATTCACATCCTACTCTATCTTACCTTACCCGTTGCTATCCTACCAAATGCTATCTTAGCCGTTCCTATCTTATACGATTATATCATACCTTAGCCGTTCCTAACCTACCTTATCCTATCTTACACATTCTTATCCTACCACATCGTATTCTATCTTGCCCTAGTCATTCCAAACCTACCTTATACTATTCTATCTTAAATTACTCTTTACTAACCAGCATATTCTATCATATCTTAGCCGTTCCTATGCTACCTTATCCTATTCTATATTACCTTTAGCCATTACTATCCTACCTTATTCTATTCTATCATATCTTAGCCGTTCATATGCTACCTTATTCTATTCCATCCTATCTTACCCATTCTAATCCTACCACATGCTATTCTATCTTACAATTGGCATTCCAATCCTACCTTATACTATTCTATCTTAAATTACTCTTTACTAACCAGCATATTCTATCATATCTTAGCCGTTCCTATGCTACCTTATCCTATTCTATCTTACCTTTAGCCATTGCTATCCTACCTTATTCTATTCTATCTTGCAATTGGCATTCCTATCCTACCTTATCCTATTCTATCATATCTTAGCCGTTCCTATCCTACCTTATCCTATCTTACACATTCTTATCCTACCACATCCTATTCTATCTTACCTTAACCATTCCTTTCCTACCTTATTCTATTCCATCCTATCTTACCCATTCTAATCCTAACACATGCTATTCTATCTTACAATTGGCATTCCTATCCTACCTTATCCTATTCTTTTATATCTTAGCCGTTCCTATCCTATCTTATCCTATCCTACACATTCTTATCCTACCACATCCTATTATATCTTGCCCTAGTCATTCCAATCCTACCTTATACTATTCTGTCTCATATTACTCTTTCCTAACCAGCTTATTTTATCATATCTTAGCCGTTCCTATGCTACCTTATCCTATTCTATCTTACCTTTAGCCATTGCTATCGTACCTTATTCTATTCTATCATATCTTAGCCGTTCATATGCTACCTTATTCTATTCCATCCTATCTTACCCATTCTAATCCAACCACATGCTATTCTATCTTACAATTGGCATTCCTATCCTACCTTATCCTATTCTTTTATATCTTAGCCGTTCCTATCCTATCTTATCCTATCCTACACATTCTTATCCTACTACATCCTATCCTATCTTACCTTAACCATTCCTATCCTACCTTAACCTATTCTATCATATCTTACCCGTTCCTTTCCTACCTTATCCTATTCCATCCTATCTTACCCATTCTAATCCTACCACATCCTACTCTATCTTACCTTACCCGTTACTATCCTACCTAATGCTATCTTAGCCGTTCCTATCTTATCCGATTATATCATACCTTAGCCGTTCCTAACCTATCTTATCCTATCTTACACATTCTTATCCTACCACATCCTATGCTATCTTGCCCTAGTCATTCCAATCCTACCTTATACTATTCTATCTCATATTACTCTTTCCTAACCAGCTTATTTTATCATATCTTAGCCGTTCCTATGCTACCTTATCCTATTCTATCTTACCTTTAGCCATTGCTATCGTACCTTATTCTATTCTATCATATCTTAGCCGTTAATATACTACCTTATTCTATTCCATCCTATCTTACCCATTCTAATCCAACCACATGCTATTCTATCTTACAATTGGCATTCCTATCCTACCTTATCCTATTCTATCATATCTTAGCCGTTCCTATCCTACCTTATTCTATCTTACACATTCTTATCCGACCACATCCGATTCCATCTTACCTTAACCATTCCTATCCTACCTTACCCTATTCTATCATATCTTACCCGTTCCTTTCCTACCTCATCCTATTCCATCCTATCTTACCCATTCTAATCCTACCACATCCTATTCTATCTTAAAATTGGCATTCCTATCATACCTTATCCTATTCTATTATATCTTAGCCGTTCCTATCCTATCTTATCCTATCCTACACATTCTTATCCTACAACATCCAATCCTATCTTACCTTAACCATTCCTATCCTACCTTATCCTATTATATCTTACCTTAGCCATTCCTATCCTATCTTGGCCTATTCTATCATACCTTAGCCATTTTTATCCTACCTTATCTTATTCTATCTCATATTAGCCGTTCCTATACTACCTTATCCTATCATGTCCTTGCCATTTTCATCCTAGCAAACCCTATTCTATCTTAGCTTACCCGTTGCTATCGTACCTAATGCTATCTTAGCCGTTCCTATCTAATCCGATTATATCATACCTTAGCCGTTCCTAACCTACCTTATCCTATCTTATACATTCTTATCCTACCACATCCTATTCTATCTTGCCCTAGTCATTCCAATCCTACCTTATACTATTCTATCTCAAATTACTCTTTCCTAACCAGCATATTCTATCATATCTTATCCGTTCCTATGCTACCTTATCCTATTCTATCATATCTTACCCGTTCCTTTCCTACCTAATCCTATTCCATCCTATCTTACCCATTCTAATCCTACCACATCCTATTCTATCTTACAATTGGCATTCCTATCATACCTTATCCTATTCTATTATATCTTAGCCGTTCCTATCCTATCTTATCCTATCTTACACATTCTTATCCTACCACATCCTATTCTATCTTGCCCTAGTCATTCCAATCCTACCTAATACTATTCTATATTAAATTACTCTTTACTAACCAGCATATTCTATCATATCTTAGCCGTTCCTATCCTATCTTATCCTATCCTACACATTCTTATCCTACCACATCATATCCTATCTTACCTTAACCATTCCTATGCTACCTTATCCTATTCTATCTTACCTTAGCCATTCCTATCCTATCTTGGCCTATTCTATCATACCTTAGCCATTTTCATCCTACCACATCCTATTCTATCTTAGCTTACCCGTTGCTATCCCACCTAATTCTATCTTAGCCGTTCCTATCTTATACGATTCTATAATACCTCAGCTGTTCCTATCCTACCTTATACTAATCTATCTTAAATTACTCTTTACTAACCAGCATATTCTATCATATCTTAGCCGTTCCTATGCTACCTTATCCTATTCTATATTACCTTCAGCCATTGCTATCCTACCTTATTCTATTCTATCATATCTTAGCCGTTCATATGCTACCTTATTCTATTCCATCCTATCTTACCCATTCTAATCCTACCACATGCTATTCTATCTTACAATTGGCATTCCTATCCTACCTTATCCTATTCTTTTATATCTTAGCCGTTCCTACCCTACCTTATACTATCTTACACATTCTTATCCTACCACATCCTATCCTATCTTACCTTAACCATTCCTATCCTACCTTACCCTTTTCTATCATATCTTACCCGTTCCTTTCCTACCTTATCCTATTCCATCCTATCTTACACATTCTAATCCTACCATATCCTATTCTATCTTACAATTGGCATTCCTATCCTACCTTATCCTATTCTATTATATCTAAGCCGTTCCTATCCTACCTTATCCTATCTTACACATTCTTATCCTACCACATCCTATTCTATCTTACCTTAACCATTCCTATCCTACCTTATCCTATTCTATTATATCTTAGCCGTTCCAATCCTATCTTATCCTATCCTACACATTCTTATCCTACCACATCATATCCTATCTTACCTTAACCATTCCTATCCTACCTTATCCTATTCTATCTTACCTTCGCCATTCCTATCCTATCTTGGCCTATTCTATCATACCTTATCCTATTCTATTATATCTTAGCCGTTCCTATCCTATCTTATCCTATCCTACACATTCTTATCCTACAACATCCTATCCTATCTTACCTTAACCATTCCTATCCTACCTTATCCTATTCAATCTTACCTTAGCCATTCCTATCCTAGCTTGGCCTATTCTATCATACCTTAGCCATTTTTATCCTACCTTATCTTATTCTATCTTAGCTTAACCGTTGCTATCCTACCTAATTCTATCTTAGCCATTCCTATCTTATACGATTCTATCATACCTCAGCTGTTCCTATCGTACCTTATCCTATTCTATCTTATATTACTCTTTCCTAACCAGCTTATTCTATCATATCTTAGCCGTTCCTATGCTACCTTATCCTGTTCTATCTTACCTTAGCCATCCCTATGCTACCTTCTCCTATTCTATCTTACCTTTATCCATTCCTATCCTACCTTATCCTATCCAATAATATCTTAGCCGTTCATATGCTACCACATCCTATGCTATCATACCATAGCCATTCCTATCCTACCTTTTCATATTCTACCTTTTCATATTCACATCCTACTCTATCTTACCTTACCCGTTGCTATCCTACCAAATGCTATCTTAGCCGTTCCTATCTTATACGATTATATCATACCTTAGCCGTTCCTAACCTACCTTATCCTATCTTACACATTCTTATCCTACCACATCGTATTCTATCTTGCCCTAGTCATTCCAAACCTACCTTATACTATTCTATCTTAAATTACTCTTTACTAACCAGCATATTCTATCATATCTTAGCCGTTCCTATGCTACCTTATCCTATTCTATATTACCTTTAGCCATTACTATCCTACCTTATTCTATTCTAACATATCTTAGCCGTTCATATGCTACCTTATTCTATTCCATCCTATCTTACCCATTCTAATCCTACCACATGCTATTCTATCTTACAATTGGCATTCCAATCCTACCTTATACTATTCTATCTTAAATTACTCTTTACTAACCAGCATATTCTATCATATCTTAGCCGTTCCTATGCTACCTTATCCTATTCTATCTTACCTTTAGCCATTGCTATCCTACCTTATTCTATTCTATCTTGCAATTGGCATTCCTATCCTACCTTATCCTATTCTATCATATCTTAGCCGTTCCTATCCTATCTTATCCTATCCTACACATTCTTATCCTACCACATCATATCCTATCTTACCTTAACCATTCCTATGCTACCTTATCCTATTCTATCTTACCTTAGCCATTCCTATCCTATCTTGGCCTATTCTATCATACCTTAGCCATTTTCATCCTACCACATCCTATTCTATCTTAGCTTACCCGTTGCTATCCCACCTAATTCTATCTTAGCAGTTCCTATCTTATACGATTCTATAATACCTCAGCTGTTCCTATCCTACCTTATACTATTCTATCTTAAATTACTCTTTACTAACCAGCATATTCTATCATATCTTAGCCGTTCCTATGCTACCTTATCCTATTCTATATTACCTTCAGCCATTGCTATCCTACCTTATTCTATTCTATCATATCTTAGCCGTTCATATGCTACCTTATTCTATTCCATCCTATCTTACCCATTCTAATCCTACCACATGCTATTCTATCTTACAATTGGCATTCCTATCCTACCTTATCCTATTCTTTTATATCTTAGCCGTTCCTACCCTACCTTATACTATCTTACACATTCTTATCCTACCACATCCTATCCTATCTTACCTTAACCATTCCTATCCTACCTTATCCTATTCTATTATATCTTAGCCGTTCCAATCCTATCTTATCCTATCCTACACATTCTTATCCTACCACATCATATCCTATCTTACCTTAACCATTCCTATCCTACCTTATCCTATTCTATCTTACCTTCGCCATTCCTATCCTATCTTGGCCTATTCTATCATACCTTATCCTATTCTATTATATCTTAGCCGTTCCTATCCTATCTTATCCTATCCTACACATTCTTATCCTACAACATCCTATCCTATCTTACCTTAACCATTCCTATCCTACCTTATCCTATTCAATCTTACCTTAGCCATTCCTATCCTATCTTGGCCTATTCTATCATACCTTAGCCATTTTTATCCTACCTTATCTTATTCTATCTTAGCTTAACCGTTGCTATCCTACCTAATTCTATCTTAGCCATTCCTATCTTATACGATTCTATCATACCTCAGCTGTTCCTATCGTACCTTGTCCTATTCTATCTTATATTACTCTTTCCTAACCAGCTTATTCTATCATATCTTAGCCGTTCCTATGCTACCTTATCCTGTTCTATCTTACCTTAGCCATCCCTATGCTACCTTCTCCTATTCTATCTTACCTTTATCCATTCCTATCCTACCTTATCCTATCCAATAATATCTAAACCGTTCATATGCTACCACATCCTATGCTATCATACCATAGCCATTCCTATCCTACCTTTTCATATTCTACCTTTTCATATTCACATCCTACTCTATCTTACCTTACCCGTTGCTATCCTACCAAATGCTATCTTAGCCGTTCCTATCTTATACGATTATATCATACCTTAGCCGTTCCTAACCTACCTTATCCTATCTTACACATTCTTATCCTACCACATCGTATTCTATCTTGCCCTAGTCATTCCAAACCTACCTTATACTATTCTATCTTAAATTACTCTTTACTAACCAGCATATTCTATCATATCTTAGCCGTTCCTATGCTACCTTATCCTATTCTATATTACCTTTAGCCATTACTATCCTACCTTATTCTATTCTAACATATCTTAGCCGTTCATATGCTACCTTATTCTATTCCATCCTATCTTACCCATTCTAATCCTACCACATGCGATTCTATCTTACAATTGGCATTCCAATCCTACCTTATACTATTCTATCTTAAATTACTCTTTACTAACCAGCATATTCTATCATATCTTAGCCGTTCCTATCCTATCTTATCCTATCCTACACATTCTTATCCTACCACATCATATCCTATCTTACCTTAACCATTCCTATGCTACCTTATCCTATTCTATCTTACCTTAGCCATTCCTATCCTATCTTGGCCTATTCTATCATACCTTAGCCATTTTCATCCTACCACATCCTATTCTATCTTAGCTTACCCGTTGCTATCCCACCTAATTCTATCTTAGCCGTTCCTATCTTATACGATTCTATAATACCTCAGCTGTTCCTATCCTACCTTATACTAATCTATCTTAAATTACTCTTTACTAACCAGCATATTCTATCATATCTTAGCCGTTCCTATGCTACCTTATCCTATTCTATATTACCTTCAGCCATTGCTATCCTACCTTATTCTATTCTATCATATCTTAGCCGTTCATATGCTACCTTATTCTATTCCATCCTATCTTACCCATTCTAATCCTACCACATGCTATTCTATCTTACAATTGGCATTCCTATCCTACCTTATCCTATTCTTTTATATCTTAGCCGTTCCTACCCTACCTTATACTATCTTACACATTCTTATCCTACCACATCCTATCCTATCTTACCTTAACCATTCCTATCCTACCTTACCCTTTTCTATCATATCTTACCCGTTCCTTTCCTACCTTATCCTATTCCATCCTATCTTACACATTCTAATCCTACCATATCCTATTCTATCTTACAATTGGCATTCCTATCCTACCTTATCCTATTCTATTATATCTAAGCCGTTCCTATCCTACCTTATCCTATCTTACACATTCTTATCCTACCACATCCTATTCTATCTTACCTTAACCATTCCTATCCTACCTTATCCTATTCTATTATATCTTAGCCGTTCCAATCCTATCTTATCCTATCCTACACATTCTTATCCTACCACATCATATCCTATCTTACCTTAACCATTCCTATCCTACCTTATCCTATTCTATCTTACCTTCGCCATTCCTATCCTATCTTGGCCTATTCTATCATACCTTATCCTATTCTATTATATCTTAGCCGTTCCTATCCTATCTTATCCTATCCTACACATTCTTATCCTACAACATCCTATCCTATCTTACCTTAACCATTCCTATCCTACCTTATCCTATTCAATCTTACCTTAGCCATTCCTATCCTAGCTTGGCCTATTCTATCATACCTTAGCCATTTTTATCCTACCTTATCTTATTCTATCTTAGCTTAACCGTTGCTATCCTACCTAATTCTATCTTAGCCATTCCTATCTTATACGATTCTATCATACCTCAGCTGTTCCTATCGTACCTTATCCTATTCTATCTTATATTACTCTTTCCTAACCAGCTTATTCTATCATATCTTAGCCGTTCCTATGCTACCTTATCCTGTTCTATCTTACCTTAGCCATCCCTATGCTACCTTCTCCTATTCTATCTTACCTTTATCCATTCCTATCCTACCTTATCCTATCCAATAATATCTTAGCCGTTCATATGCTACCACATCCTATGCTATCATACCATAGCCATTCCTATCCTACCTTTTCATATTCTACCTTTTCATATTCACATCCTACTCTATCTTACCTTACCCGTTGCTATCCTACCAAATGCTATCTTAGCCGTTCCTATCTTATACGATTATATCATACCTTAGCCGTTCCTAACCTACCTTATCCTATCTTACACATTCTTATCCTACCACATCGTATTCTATCTTGCCCTAGTCATTCCAAACCTACCTTATACTATTCTATCTTAAATTACTCTTTACTAACCAGCATATTCTATCATATCTTAGCCGTTCCTATGCTACCTTATCCTATTCTATATTACCTTTAGCCATTACTATCCTACCTTATTCTATTCTATCATATCTTAGCCGTTCATATGCTACCTTATTCTATTCCATCCTATCTTACCCATTCTAATCCTACCACATGCTATTCTATCTTACAATTGGCATTCCAATCCTACCTTATACTATTCTATCTTAAATTACTCTTTACTAACCAGCATATTCTATCATATCTTAGCCGTTCCTATGCTACCTTATCCTATTCTATCTTACCTTTAGCCATTGCTATCCTACCTTATTCTATTCTATCTTGCAATTGGCATTCCTATCCTACCTTATCCTATTCTATCATATCTTAGCCGTTCCTATCCTACCTTATCCTATCTTACACATTCTTATCCTACCACATCCTATTCTATCTTACCTTAACCATTCCTTTCCTACCTTATTCTATTCCATCCTATCTTACCCATTCTAATCCTAACACATGCTATTCTATCTTACAATTGGCATTCCTATCCTACCTTATCCTATTCTTTTATATCTTAGCCGTTCCTATCCTATCTTATCCTATCCTACACATTCTTATCCTACCACATCCTATTATATCTTGCCCTAGTCATTCCAATCCTACCTTATACTATTCTGTCTCATATTACTCTTTCCTAACCAGCTTATTTTATCATATCTTAGCCGTTCCTATGCTACCTTATCCTATTCTATCTTACCTTTAGCCATTGCTATCGTACCTTATTCTATTCTATCATATCTTAGCCGTTCATATGCTACCTTATTCTATTCCATCCTATCTTACCCATTCTAATCCAACCACATGCTATTCTATCTTACAATTGGCATTCCTATCCTACCTTATCCTATTCTTTTATATCTTAGCCGTTCCTATCCTATCTTATCCTATCCTACACATTCTTATCCTACTACATCCTATCCTATCTTACCTTAACCATTCCTATCCTACCTTAACCTATTCTATCATATCTTACCCGTTCCTTTCCTACCTTATCCTATTCCATCCTATCTTACCCATTCTAATCCTACCACATCCTACTCTATCTTACCTTACCCGTTACTATCCTACCTAATGCTATCTTAGCCGTTCCTATCTTATCCGATTATATCATACCTTAGCCGTTCCTAACCTATCTTATCCTATCTTACACATTCTTATCCTACCACATCCTATGCTATCTTGCCCTAGTCATTCCAATCCTACCTTATACTATTCTATCTCATATTACTCTTTCCTAACCAGCTTATTTTATCATATCTTAGCCGTTCCTATGCTACCTTATCCTATTCTATCTTACCTTTAGCCATTGCTATCGTACCTTATTCTATTCTATCATATCTTAGCCGTTAATATACTACCTTATTCTATTCCATCCTATCTTACCCATTCTAATCCAACCACATGCTATTCTATCTTACAATTGGCATTCCTATCCTACCTTATCCTATTCTATCATATCTTAGTCGTTCCTATCCTACCTTATTCTATCTTACACATTCTTATCCGACCACATCCGATTCCATCTTACCTTAACCATTCCTATCCTACCTTACCCTATTCTATCATATCTTACCCGTTCCTTTCCTACCTCATCCTATTCCATCCTATCTTACCCATTCTAATCCTACCACATCCTATTCTATCTTAAAATTGGCATTCCTATCATACCTTATCCTATTCTATTATATCTTAGCCGTTCCTATCCTATCTTATCCTATCCTACACATTCTTATCCTACAACATCCAATCCTATCTTACCTTAACCATTCCTATCCTACCTTATCCTATTATATCTTACCTTAGCCATTCCTATCCTATCTTGGCCTATTCTATCATACCTTAGCCATTTTTATCCTACCTTATCTTATTCTATCTCATATTAGCCGTTCCTATACTACCTAATCCTATCATGTCCTTGCCATTTTCATCCTAGCAAACCCTATTCTATCTTAGCTTACCCGTTGCTATCGTACCTAATGCTATCTTAGCCGTTCCTATCTAATCCGATTATATCATACCTTAGCCGTTCCTAACCTACCTTATCCTATCTTATACATTCTTATCCTACCACATCCTATTCTATCTTGCCCTAGTCATTCCAATCCTACCTTATACTATTCTATCTCAAATTACTCTTTCCTAACCAGCATATTCTATCATATCTTATCCGTTCCTATGCTACCTTATCCTATTCTATCATATCTTACCCGTTCCTTTCCTACCTAATCCTATTCCATCCTATCTTACCCATTCTAATCCTACCACATCCTATTCTATCTTACAATTGGCATTCCTATCATACCTTATCCTATTCTATTATATCTTAGCCGTTCCTACCCTATCTTATCCTATCTTACACATTCTTATCCTACCACATCCTATTCTATCTTGCCCTAGTCATTCCAATCCTACCTAATACTATTCTATATTAAATTACTCTTTACTAACCAGCATATTCTATCATATCTTAGCCGTTCCTATCCTATCTTATCCTATCCTACACATTCTTATCCTACCACATCATATCCTATCTTACCTTAACCATTCCTATGCTACCTTATCCTATTCTATCTTACCTTAGCCATTCCTATCCTATCTTGGCCTATTCTATCATACCTTAGCCATTTTCATCCTACCACATCCTATTCTATCTTAGCTTACCCGTTGCTATCCCACCTAATTCTATCTTAGCCGTTCCTATCTTATACGATTCTATAATACCTCAGCTGTTCCTATCCTACCTTATACTAATCTATCTTAAATTACTCTTTACTAACCAGCATATTCTATCATATCTTAGCCGTTCCTATGCTACCTTATCCTATTCTATATTACCTTCAGCCATTGCTATCCTACCTTATTCTATTCTATCATATCTTAGCCGTTCATATGCTACCTTATTCTATTCCATCCTATCTTACCCATTCTAATCCTACCACATGCTATTCTATCTTACAATTGGCATTCCTATCCTACCTTATCCTATTCTTTTATATCTTAGCCGTTCCTACCCTACCTTATACTATCTTACACATTCTTATCCTACCACATCCTATCCTATCTTACCGTAACCATTCCTATCCTACCTTACCCTTTTCTATCATATCTTACCCGTTCCTTTCCTACCTTATCCTATTCCATCCTATCTTACACATTCTAATCCTACCATATCCTATTCTATCTTACAATTGGCATTCCTATCCTACCTTATCCTATTCTATTATATCTAAGCCGTTCCTATCCTACCTTATCCTATCTTACACATTCTTATCCTACCACATCCTATTCTATCTTACCTTAACCATTCCTATCCTACCTTATCCTATTCTATTATATCTTAGCCGTTCCAATCCTATCTTATCCTATCCTACCTTATCCTATTCTATTATATCTTAGCCGTTCCAATCCTATCTTATCCTATCCTACACATTCTTATCCTACCACATCATATCCTATCTTACCTTAACCATTCCTATCCTACC
This sequence comes from Brienomyrus brachyistius, assembly GCF_023856365.1. Taxonomy (NCBI): domain Eukaryota; kingdom Metazoa; phylum Chordata; class Actinopteri; order Osteoglossiformes; family Mormyridae; genus Brienomyrus; species Brienomyrus brachyistius. The sequence goes on along the minus strand of NW_026042364.1, from coordinate 690,642 downwards.
TTATCCTATTCTATCTTACCTTCGCCATTCCTATCCTATCTTGGCCTATTCTATCATACCTTATCCTATTCTATTATATCTTAGCCGTTCCTATCCTATCTTATCCTATCCTACACATTCTTATCCTACAACATCCTATCCTATCTTACCTTAACCATTCCTATCCTACCTTATCCTATTCAATCTTACCTTAGCCATTCCTATCCTAGCTTGGCCTATTCTATCATACCTTAGCCATTTTTATCCTACCTTATCTTATTCTATCTTAGCTTAACCGTTGCTATCCTACCTAATTCTATCTTAGCCATTCCTATCTTATACGATTCTATCATACCTCAGCTGTTCCTATCGTACCTTATCCTATTCTATCTTATATTACTCTTTCCTAACCAGCTTATTCTATCATATCTTAGCCGTTCCTATGCTACCTTATCCTGTTCTATCTTACCTTAGCCATCCCTATGCTACCTTCTCCTATTCTATCTTACCTTTATCCATTCCTATCCTACCTTATCCTATCCAATAATATCTTAGCCGTTCATATGCTACCACATCCTATGCTATCATACCATAGCCATTCCTATCCTACCTTTTCATATTCTACCTTTTCATATTCACATCCTACTCTATCTTACCTTACCCGTTGCTATCCTACCAAATGCTATCTTAGCCGTTCCTATCTTATACGATTATATCATACCTTAGCCGTTCCTAACCTACCTTATCCTATCTTACACATTCTTATCCTACCACATCGTATTCTATCTTGCCCTAGTCATTCCAAACCTACCTTATACTATTCTATCTTAAATTACTCTTTACTAACCAGCATATTCTATCATATCTTAGCCGTTCCTATGCTACCTTATCCTATTCTATATTACCTTTAGCCATTACTATCCTACCTTATTCTATTCTATCATATCTTAGCCGTTCATATGCTACCTTATTCTATTCCATCCTATCTTACCCATTCTAATCCTACCACATGCTATTCTATCTTACAATTGGCATTCCAATCCTACCTTATACTATTCTATCTTAAATTACTCTTTACTAACCAGCATATTCTATCATATCTTAGCCGTTCCTATCCTATCTTATCCTATCCTACACATTCTTATCCTACCACATCATATCCTATCTTACCTTAACCATTCCTATGCTACCTTATCCTATTCTATCTTACCTTAGCCATTCCTATCCTATCTTGGCCTATTCTATCATACCTTAGCCATTTTCATCCTACCACATCCTATTCTATCTAAGCTTACCCGTTGCTATCCCACCTAATTCTATCTTAGCCGTTCCTATCTTATACGATTCTATAATACCTCAGCTGTTCCTATCCTACCTTATACTATTCTATCTTAAATTACTCTTTACTAACCAGCATATTCTATCATATCTTAGCCGTTCCTATGCTACCTTATCCTATTCTATATTACCTTCAGCCATTGCTATCCTACCTTATTCTATTCTATCATATCTTAGCCGTTCATATGCTACCTTATTCTATTCCATCCTATCTTACCCATTCTAATCCTACCACATGCTATTCTATCTTACAATTGGCATTCCTATCCTACCTTATCCTATTCTTTTATATCTTAGCCGTTCCTACCCTACCTTATACTATCTTACACATTCTTATCCTACCACATCCTATCCTATCTTACCTTAACCATTCCTATCCTACCTTATCCTATTCTATTATATCTTAGCCGTTCCAATCCTATCTTATCCTATCCTACACATTCTTATCCTACCACATCATATCCTATCTTACCTTAACCATTCCTATCCTACCTTATCCTATTCTATCTTACCTTCGCCATTCCTATCCTATCTTGGCCTATTCTATCATACCTTATCCTATTCTATTATATCTTAGCCGTTCCTATCCTATCTTATCCTATCCTACACATTCTTATCCTACAACATCCTATCCTATCTTACCTTAACCATTCCTATCCTACCTTATCCTATTCAATCTTACCTTAGCCATTCCTATCCTATCTTGGCCTATTCTATCATACCTTAGCCATTTTTATCCTACCTTATCTTATTCTATCTTAGCTTAACCGTTGCTATCCTACCTAATTCTATCTTAGCCATTCCTATCTTATACGATTCTATCATACCTCAGCTGTTCCTATCGTACCTTGTCCTATTCTATCTTATATTACTCTTTCCTAACCAGCTTATTCTATCATATCTTAGCCGTTCCTATGCTACCTTATCCTGTTCTATCTTACCTTAGCCATCCCTATGCTACCTTCTCCTATTCTATCTTACCTTTATCCATTCCTATCCTACCTTATCCTATCCAATAATATCTTAGCCGTTCATATGCTACCACATCCTATGCTATCATACCATAGCCATTCCTATCCTACCTTTTCATATTCTACCTTTTCATATTCACATCCTACTCTATCTTACCTTACCCGTTGCTATCCTACCAAATGCTATCTTAGCCGTTCCTATCTTATACGATTATATCATACCTTAGCCGTTCCTAACCTACCTTATCCTATCTTACACATTCTTATCCTACCACATCGTATTCTATCTTGCCCTAGTCATTCCAAACCTACCTTATACTATTCTATCTTAAATTACTCTTTACTAACCAGCATATTCTATCATATCTTAGCCGTTCCTATGCTACCTTATCCTATTCTATATTACCTTTAGCCATTACTATCCTACCTTATTCTATTCTAACATATCTTAGCCGTTCATATGCTACCTTATTCTATTCCATCCTATCTTACCCATTCTAATCCTACCACATGCGATTCTATCTTACAATTGGCATTCCAATCCTACCTTATACTATTCTATCTTAAATTACTCTTTACTAACCAGCATATTCTATCATATCTTAGCCGTTCCTATCCTATCTTATCCTATCCTACACATTCTTATCCTACCACATCATATCCTATCTTACCTTAACCATTCCTATGCTACCTTATCCTATTCTATCTTACCTTAGCCATTCCTATCCTATCTTGGCCTATTCTATCATACCTTAGCCATTTTCATCCTACCACATCCTATTCTATCTTAGCTTACCCGTTGCTATCCCACCTAATTCTATCTTAGCCGTTCCTATCTTATACGATTCTATAATACCTCAGCTGTTCCTATCCTACCTTATACTATTCTATCTTAAATTACTCTTTACTAACCAGCATATTCTATCATATCTTAGCCGTTCCTATGCTACCTTATCCTATTCTATATTACCTTCAGCCATTGCTATCCTACCTTATTCTATTCTATCATATCTTAGCCGTTCATATGCTACCTTATTCTATTCCATCCTATCTTACCCATTCTAATCCTACCACATGCTATTCTATCTTACAATTGGCATTCCTATCCTACCTTATCCTATTCTTTTATATCTTAGCCGTTCCTACCCTACCTTATACTATCTTACACATTCTTATCCTACCACATCCTATCCTATCTTACCTTAACCATTCCTATCCTACCTTATCCTATTCTATTATATCTTAGCCGTTCCAATCCTATCTTATCCTATCCTACACATTCTTATCCTACCACATCATATCCTATCTTACCTTAACCATTCCTATCCTACCTTATACTATTCTATCTTAAATTACTCTTTACTAACCAGCATATTCTATCATATCTTAGCCGTTCCTATGCTACCTTATCCTATTCTATATTACCTTTAGCCATTACTATCCTACCTTATTCTATTCTATCATATCTTAGCCGTTCATATGCTACCTTATTCTATTCCATCCTATCTTACCCATTCTAATCCTACCACATGCTATTCTATCTTACAATTGGCATTCCAATCCTACCTTATACTATTCTATCTTAAATTACTCTTTACTAACCAGCATATTCTATCATATCTTAGCCGTTCCTATGCTACCTTATCCTATTCTATCTTACCTTTAGCCATTGCTATCCTACCTTATTCTATTCTATCTTGCAATTGGCATTCCTATCCTACCTTATCCTATTCTATCATATCTTAGCCGTTCCTATCCTACCTTATCCTATCTTACACATTCTTATCCTACCACATCCTATTCTATCTTACCTTAACCATTCCTATCCTACCTTACCCTTTTCTATCATATCTTACCCGTTCCTTTCCTACCTTATTCTATTCCATCCTATCTTACCCATTCTAATCCTAACACATGCTATTCTATCTTACAATTGGCATTCCTATCCTACCTTATCCTATTCTTTTATATCTTAGCCGTTCCTATCCTATCTTATCCTATCCTACACATTCTTATCCTACCACATCCTATTATATCTTGCCCTAGTCATTCCAATCCTACCTTATGCTATTCTGTCTCATATTACTCTTTCCTAACCAGCTTATTTTATCATATCTTAGCCGTTCCTATGCTACCTTATCCTATTCTATCTTACCTTTAGCCATTGCTATCGTACCTTATTCTATTCTATCATATCTTAGCCGTTCATATGCTACCTTATTCTATTCCATCCTATCTTACCCATTCTAATCCAACCACATGCTATTCTATCTTACAATTGGCATTCCTATCCTACCTTATCCTATTCTTTTATATCTTAGCCGTTCCTATCCTATCTTATCCTATCCTACACATTCTTATCCTACTACATCCTATCCTATCTTAACCATTCCTATCCTACCTTAACCTATTCTATCATATCTTACCCGTTCCTTTCCTACCTTATCCTATTCCATCCTATCTTACCCATTCTAATCCAACCACATCCTATTCTATCTTACATTTGGCATTCCTATCCTATCTTATCCTATTCTATTATATCTTAGCCGTTCCTATCCTATCTTATCCTATCCTACACATTCTTATCCTACAACATCCTATCCTATCTTACCTTAACCATTCCTATCCTACCTTATCCTATTCTATCTTACCTTAGCCATTCCTATCCTATCTTGGCCTATTCTATCATACCTTAGCCATTTTTATCCTATCTTATCTTATTCTATCTCATATTAGCCGTTCCTATACTACCTTATCCTATCATGCCTTTGCCATTTTCATCGTACCATATCCTATTCAATCTTAGCTTACCCGTTGCTATCGTACCTAATGCTCTTAGCCGTTCCTATTTAATCCGATTATATCATACCTTAGCCGTTCCTAACCTACCTTATCCTATCTTACACATTCTTATCCTACCACATCCTATTCTATCTTGCCCTAGTCATTCCAATCCTACCTTATACTATTCTATCTCAAATTACTCTTTCCTAACCAGCATATTCTATCATATCTTATCCGTTCCTATGCTACCTTATCCTATTCTATCATATCTTACCCGTTCCTTTCCTACCTCATCCTATTCCATCCTATCTTACACATTCTTATCCTACCACATCCTATTCTATCTTGCCCTAGTCATTCCAATCCTACCTAATACTATTCTATATTAAATTACTCTTTACTAACCAGCATATTCTATCATATCTTAGCCGTTCCTATCCTATCTTATCCTATCCTACACATTCTTATCCTACCACATCATATCCTATCTTAACTTAACCATTCCTATGCTACCTTATCCTATTCTATCTTACCTTAGCCATTCCTATCCTATCTTGGCCTATTCTATCATACCTTAGCAATTTTCATCCTACCACATCCTATTCTATCTTAGCTTACCCGTTGCTATCCTACCTAATTCTATCTTAGCCGTTCCTATCTTATACGATTCTATAATACCTCAGCTGTTCCTATCCTACCTTATACTATTCTATCTTAAATTACTCTTTACTAACCAGCATATTCTATCATATCTTAGCCGTTCCTATGCTACCTTATCCTATTCTATATTACCTTCAGCCATTGCTATCCTACCTTATTCTATTCTATCATATCTTAGCCGTTCATATGCTACCTTATTCTATTCCATCCTATCTTACCCATTCTAATCCTACCACATGCTATTCTATCTTACAATTGGCATTCCTATTCTACCTTATCCTATTCTTTTATATCTTAGCCGTTCCTATCCTACCTTATCCTATCTTACACATTCTTATCCTACCACATCCTATCCTATCTTACCTTAACCATTCCTATCCTACCTTACCCTTTTCTATCATATCTTACCCGTTCCTTTCCTACCTTATCCTATTCCATCCTATCTTACACATTCTAATCCTACCATATCCTATTCTATCTTACAATTGGCATTCCTATCCTACCTTATCCTATTCTATTATATCTAAGCCGTTCCAATCCTACCTTATCCTATCTTACACATTCTTATCCTACCACATCCTATTCTATCTTACCTTAACCATTCCTATCCTACCTTATCCTATTCTATTATATCTTAGCCGTTCCAATCCTATCTTATCCTATCCAACACATTCTTATCCTACCACATCATATCCTATCTTACCTTAACCATTCCTATCCTACCTTATCCTATTCTATCTTACCTTCGCCATTCCTATCCTATCTTGGCCTATTCTATCATACCTTATCCTATTCTATTATATCTTAGCTGTTCCTATCCTATCTTATCCTATCCTACACATTCTTATCCTACAACATCCTATCCTATCTTACCTTAACCATTCCTATCCTACCTTATCCTATTCAATCTTACCTTAGCCATTCCTATCCTATCTTGGCCTATTCTATCATACCTTAGCCATTTTTATCCTACCTTATCTTATTCTATCTTAGCTTAACCGTTGCTATCCTACCTAATTCTATCTTAGCCGTTCCTATCTTATACGATTCTATCATACCTCAGCTGTTCCTATCGTACCATATCCTATTCTATCTTATATTACTCTTTCCTAACCAGCTTATTCTATCATATCTTAGCCGTTCCTATGCTACCTTCTCCTATTCTATCTTACCTTAGCCATTCCTATGCTACCTTCTCCTATTCTATCTTACCTTTATCCATTCCTATCCTACCTTATCCTATCCTATAATGTCGTAGCCGTTCATATGCTACCACATCCTATTCTATCATACCTTAGCCATTCCTATCCTATCTTATCTTATTCTGTCTCATATTAGCCGTTCCAAACCAGCTTATTCCCTCATATCTTAGCCGTTCCTATACTACCTTATCCTATTTTATCATATCTTAGCCATTCTTATCCTACCACATCCTGCTCTATCTTACCTTACCCGTTGCTATCCAACCAAATGCTATTTAAGCCGTTCCTATCTTATCCGATTATATCATACCTTAGCCGTTCGTAACCTACCTTATCTTATCTTACACATTCTTATCCTACCACATCCTATTCTATCTTGCCCTAGTCATTCCAATCCTACCTTATACTATTCTATCTCATATTACTCTTTCCTAACCAGCTTATTCTATCATATCTTAGCCGTTCCTATGCTACCTTATCCTATTCTATCTTACAATTGGCATTCCTATCCTACCTTATCCTATTCTATCTTACCTTAACCATTCCTATCCTACCTTAGCCTATACTATCATATCTTACCCGTTCCTTTCCTACCTTATCCTATTCCATCCTATCTTACCCATTCTTATCCTACCACATCCTATCCTATCTTACCTTAACCTTTCCTATCCTACCTTATCCTATTCTATCTTACCTTAGCCATTCCTATCCTATCTTGGCCTATTCTATCATACCTTAGCCATTTTTATCCTACCTTATCTTATTCTATCTTATATTAGCCGTTCCTATACCACCTTATCCTATCATATCTTTGCCATTTTCATCCTACCACATCCTATTCTATCTTAGCTTACCCGTTGCTATCCTACCTAATGCTATCTTAGCCGTTCCTATCTTATACGATTCTATCATACCTCAGCTGTTCCTATCGTACCTTATCCTATTCTATCTTATATTACTCTTTCCTAACCAGCTTATTCTATCATATCTTAGCCGTTCCTATGCTACCTTATCCAATTCTATCTTTCCTTTAGCCATTGCTATCCTACCTTATTGTATTCTATCATATCTTAGCCGTTCATATGCTACCTAATTCTATTCCATCCTATCTTACCCATTCTAATCCTACCACATGCTATTCTATCTTACAATTGGCATTCCTATCCTACCTTATCCTATTCTATCATATCATAGCCATTCCTGTCCTACCTTATCCTATCTTACACATTATTATCCTACCACATCCTATTCTATCTTACCTTAACCATTCCTATCCTACCTTAGCCTATTCTATCATATCTTACCCGTTCCTTTCCGACCTTATCCTATTCCATCCTATCTTACCCATTCTAATCCTACCACATCCTATCCTACCTTATCCTATTCTATTATATCTTAGCCGTTCCTATCCTATCTTATCCTATACTACACATTCTTATCCTACCAAATCCTATCCTATCTTACCTTAACCATTCCTATCCTACCTTACCCTTTTCTATCATATCTTACCCGTTCCTTTCCTACCTTATCCTATTCCATCCTATCTTACACATTCTAATCCTACCATATCCTATTCTATCTTACAATTGGCATTCCTATCCTACCTTATCCTATTCTATTATATCTAAGCCGTTCCTATCCTACCTTATCCTATCTTACACATTCTTATCCTACCACATCCTATCCTATCTTACCTTAACCATTCCTATCCTACCTTACCCTTTTCTATCATATCTTACCCGTTCCTTTCCTACCTTATCCTATTCCATCCTATCTTACACATTCTAATCCTACCATATCCTATTCTATCTTACAATTGGCATTCCTATCCTACCTTATCCTATTCTATTATATCTAAGCCGTTCCTATCCTACCTTATCCTATCTTACACATTCTTATCCTACCACATCCTATTCTATCATACCTTAACCATTCCTATCCTACCTTATCCTATTCTATTATATCTTAGCCGTTCCAATCCTATCTTATCCTATCCTACACATTCTTATCCTACCACATCATATCCTATCTTACCTTAACCATTCCTATCCTACCTTATCCTATTCTATCTTACCTTCGCCCTTCCTATCCTATCTTGGCCTATTCTATCATACCTTATCCTATTCTATTATATCTTAGCCGTTCCTATCCTATCTTATCCTATCCTACACATTCTTATCCTACAACATCCTATCCTATCTTACCTTAACCATTCCTATCCTACCTTATCCTATTCAATCTTACCTTAGCCATTCCTATCCTATCTTGGCCTATTCTATCATACCTTAGCCATTTTTATCCTACCTTATCTTATTCTATCTTAGCTTAACCGTTGCTATCCTACCTAATTCTATCTTAGCCATTCCTATCTTATACGATTCTATCATACCTCAGCTGTTCCTATCGTACCTTATCCTATTCTATCTTATATTACTCTTTCCTAACCAGCTTATTCTATCATATCTTAGCCGTTCCTATGCTACCTTATCCTGTTCTATCTTATCTTAGCCATCCCTATGCTACCTTCTCCTATTCTATCTTACCTTTATCCATTCCTATCCTACCTTATCCTATCCAATAATATCTTAGCCGTTCATATGCTACCACATCCTATGCTATCATACCATAGCCATTCCTATCCTACCTTTTCATATTCTACCTTTTCATATTCACATCCTACTCTATCTTACCTTACCCGTTGCTATCCTACCAAATGCTATCTTAGCCGTTCCTATCTTATACGATTATATCATACCTTAGCCGTTCCTAACCTACCTTATCCTATCTTACACATTCTTATCCTACCACATCGTATTCTATCTTGCCCTAGTCATTCCAATCCTACCTCATACTATTCTATCTTAAATTACTCTTTACTAACCAGCATATTCTATCATATCTTAGCCGTTCCTATGCTACCTTATCCTATTCTATATTACCTTTAGCCATTACTATCCTACCTTATTCTATTCTATCATATCTTAGCCGTTCATATGCTACCTTATTCTATTCCATCCTATCTTACCCATTCTAATCCTACCACATGCTATTCTATCTTACAATTGGCATTCCAATCCTACCTTATACTATTCTATCTTAAATTACTCTTTACTAACCAGCATATTCTATCATATCTTAGCCGTTCCTATCCTACCTTATCCTATCTTACACATTCTTATCCTACCACATCCTATTCTATCTTACCTTAACCATTCCTATCCTACCTTACCCTTTTCTATCATATCTTACCCGTTCCTTTCCTACCTTATTCTATTCCATCCTATCTTACCCATTCTAATCCTAACACATGCTATTCTATCTTACAATTGGCATTCCTATCCTACCTTATCCTATTCTTTTATATCTTAGCCGTTCCTATCCTATCTTATCCTATCCTACACATTCTTATCCTACCACATCCTATTATATCTTGCCCTAGTCATTCCAATCCTACCTTATGCTATTCTGTCTCATATTACTCTTTCCTAACCAGCTTATTTTATCATATCTTAGCCGTTCCTATGCTACCTTATCCTATTCTATCTTACCTTTAACCATTGCTATCGTACCTTATTCTATTCTATCATATCTTAGCCATTCATATGCTACCTTATTCTATTCCATCCTATCTTACCCATTCTAATCCAACCACATGCTATTCTATCTTACAATTGGCATTCCTATCCTACCTTATCCTATTCTTTTATATCTTAGCCGTTCCTATCCTATCTTATCCTATCCTACACATTCTTATCCTACTACATCCTATCCTATCTTAACCATTCCTATCCTACCTTAACCTATTCTATCATATCTTACCCGTTCCTTTCCTACCTTATCCTATTCCATCCTATCTTACCCATTCTAATCCTACCACATCCTATTCTATCTTACATTTGGCATTCCTATCCTATCTTATCCTATTCTATTATATCTTAGCCGTTCCTATCCTATCTTATCCTATCCTACACATTCTTATCCTACAACATCCTATCCTATCTTACCTTAACCATTCCTATCCTACCTTATCCTAATCTATCTTACCTTAGCCATTCCTATCCTATCTTGGCCTATTCTATCATACCTTAGCCATTTTTATCCTATCTTATCTTATTCTATCTCATATTAGCCGTTCCTATACTACCTTATCCTATCATGCCTTTGCCATTTTCATCGTACCATATCCTATTCAATCTTAGCTTACCCGTTGCTATCGTACCTAATGCTCTTAGCCGTTCCTATTTAATCCGATTTTATCATACCTTAGCCGTTCCTAACCTACCTTATCCTATCTTACACATTCTTATCCTACCACATCCTATTCTATCTTGCCCTAGTCATTCCAATCCTACCTTATACTATTCTATCTCAAATTACTCTTTCCTAACCAGCATATTCTATCATATCTTATCCGTTCCTATGCTACCTTATCCTATTCTATCATATCTTACCCGTTCCTTTCCTACCTCATCCTATTCCATCCTATCTTACCCATTCTAATCCTACCACATCCTATTCTATCTTACAATTGGCATTCCTATCATACCTTATCCTATTCTATTATATCTTAGCCGTTCCTATCCTATCTTACACATTCTTATCCTACCACATCCTATTCTATCTTGCCCTAGTCATTCCAATCCTACCTAATACTATTCTATATTAAATTACTCTTTACTAACCAGCATATTCTATCATATCTTAGCCGTTCCTATCCTATCTTATCCTATCCTACACATTCTTATCCTACCACATCATATCCTATCTTAACTTAACCATTCCTATGCTACCTTATCCTATTCTATCTTACCTTAGCCATTCCTATCCTATCTTGGCCTATTCTATCATACCTTAGCCATTTTCATCCTACCACATCCTATTCTATCTTAGCTTACCCGTTGCTATCCTACCTAATTCTATCTTAGCCGTTCCTATCTTATACGATTCTATAATACCTCAGCTGTTCCTATCCTACCTTATACTATTCTATCTTAAATTACTCTTTACTAACCAGCATATTCTATCATATCTTAGCCGTTCCTATGCTACCTTATCCTATTCTATATTACCTTCAGCCATTGCTATCCTACCTTATTCTATTCTATCATATCTTAGCCGTTCATATGCTACCTTATTCTATTCCATCCTATCTTACCCATTCTAATCCTACCACATGCTATTCTATCTTACAATTGGCATTCCTATTCTACCTTATCCTATTCTTTTATATCTTAGCCGTTCCTATCCTACCTTATCCTATCTTACACATTCTTATCCTACCACATCCTATCCTATCTTACCTTAACCATTCCTATCCTACCTTATCCTATTCTATCTTACCTTAGCCATTCCTATCCTATCTTGGCCTATTCTATCATAACTTAGCCATTTTTATCCTACCTTATCTTATTCTATCTCATATTAGCCGTTCCTATACTACCTTATCCTATCATATCTTTGCCATTTTCATCCTACCACATCCTATTCTATCTTCGCGTACCCATTGCTATCCTACCTAATAATATCTTAGCCATGCCTGTCTTATACGTTTCTATCATACCTCAGCTGTTCCTATCATACCTCATCCTATTCTATCTTATATTACTCTTTCCTAACCAGCTTATTCTATCATATCTTAGCCGTTCCTATGCTACCTTATCCTATTCTATCTTACCTTAGCCATTCCTATGCTACCTTCTCCTATTCTATCTTACCTTTATCCATTCCTATCCTACCTTATCCTATCCTATAATATCTTAGCCGTTCATATGCTACCACATCCTATTCTATCATACCTTAGCCATTCCTATCCTACCTTATCTTATTCTGTCTTATATTAGCCGTTCCAAACCAGCTTATTCCCTCATATCTTAACCGTTCCTATACTACCTTATCCTATTTTATCATATCTTAGCCATTCTTATCCTACCACATCCTACTCTCTTACCTTACCCGTTGCTATCCTACCAAATGCTATCTTAGCCGTTCCTATCTCATCCGATTATGTCATACCTTAGCCGTTCCTAACGTACTTTATCCTATCTTACACATTCTTATCCTACCACATCCTATTATATCTTGCCCAAGTCATTCCAATCCTACCTTATACTATTCTATCTCATATTATTCTTTGCTAACCAGCTTATTCTATCATATCTTAGCCATTCCTATGCTACCTTATCCAATTCTATCTTACCTTTAGCCATTGCTATCCTACCTTATTCTATTCTATCATATCTTAGCCGTTCATATGCTACCTTATTCTAATCCATCCGATCTTACCCATTCTAATCCTACCACATGCAATTCTATCTTACAATTGGCATTCCTATTCTACCTTATCCTATTCTTTTATATCTTAGCCGTTCCTATCCTATCTTATCCTATCCTACACATTCTTATCCTACCTCATCCTATCCTATCTTACCTTAACCATTCCTATCCTACCTTAGCATATTCTACCATATCTTACACGTTCCTTTCCTACCTCATCCTATTCCATCCTATCTTACCCATTCTAATCCTACCACATCCTATCCTACCTTATCCTATTCTATTATATCTTAGCCGTTCCTATCCTATCTTATCCTATACTACACATTCTTATCCTACCACATCCTATTCTATCTTGCCCTAATCATTCCAATCCTACCTTATACTATTCTATCTCATATTACTCTATCATAAACAGCTTATTCTATCATATATTAGCCACTCCTATGCTACCTTATCCAATTCTATCTTACCTTTAGCCATTGCTATCCTACCTTATTCTATTCTATCATATCTTAGCCATTCATATGTTACCTTATTCTATTCCATCCTATCTTACCCATTCTAATCCTACCACATGCTATTCTATCTTACCTTAACCATTCCTATCCTACCTTATCCTATTCTATCTTACCTTCGCCATTCCTATCCTATCTTGGCCTATTCTATCATACCTTAGCCATTTTTATCCTACCTTATCTTATTCTATCTCATATTAGCCGTTCCTATACCACCTTATCCTATCATATCTTTGCCATTTTCATCATACCATATCCTATTCTTTCTTAGCTTACCCGTTGCTATCCTACCTAATGATATCTTAGCCGTTCCTATCTTATACGATTCTATCATACCTCAGCTGTTCCAATCCTACGTTATATTATTTTATCTCATATTAGTCTTTCCTAACCAGCTTATTCTATAATATCTTAGCCGTTCCTATGCTACCTTATCCTGTTCTATCTTACCTTAGACATCCCTATGCTACCTTCTCCTATTCTATCTTACCTTTATCCATTCCTATCCTACCTTATACTATCCTGTAATATCTTAGCTGTTCATATGCTACCACATCCTATTCTATCATACCTTAGCCATTCCTATCCTACCTTATCTTACTCTGTCTTATATTAGCCGTTCCAAACCAGCTTATTCCCTCATATCTTAGCCGTTCCTATACTACCTTATCCTATTTTATCATATCTTAGCCAATCTTATCCTACCACATCCTACTCTATCTTACCTTACCCGTTGCTATCGTACCAAATGCTATCTTAGCCGTTCCTATCTTATCCGATTATATCATACCTTAGCCGTTCCTAACCTACCTTATCCTATCTTAAACATTCTTATCCTACCACATCCTATTCTATCTTGCGCTAGTCATTACAATCCTACCTTATACTATTCTTTCTCATATTACTCTTTCCTAACCAGCTTATTCTATCATATCTTAGCCGTTCCTATGCTACCTTATCCTATATTATCATATCTTAGCCATTCTTAACCTACCACATCCTACTCTATCTTACTTTACCCGTTGCTATCCTACCAAATGCTATCTTAGCTGTTCCTATCTAATCCGATTATATCATTCCTTAGCCATTCCTAACCTATCTTATCCTATTCTTTTATATCTTAGCCGTTCCTATCCTATCTTATCCTATACTACACATTCTTATCCTACCACATCCTATTCTATCTTGCCCTAGTCATTCCAATCCTACCTTATACTATTCTATCTCATATTACTCTATCCTAACCAGCTTATTCTATCATATATTAGCCGCTCCTATGCTACCTTATCCAATTCTATCTTACCTTTAGCCATTGCTATCCTGCCTTATTCTATTCTATCATATCTTAGCCGTTCATATGCTACCTTATTCTATTCCATCCTATCTTACCCATTCTAATCCTACCACATGCTATTCTATCTTACAATTGGCATTCCTATTCTACCTTATCCTATTCTTTTATATCTTAGCCGTTCCTATCCTATCTTATCCTATACTACACATTCTTATCCTACCACATCCTATCCTATCTTACCTTAACCATTCCTATCCTACCTTATCCTATTCTATCTTACCTTAGCCATTCCTATCCTATCTTGGCCTATTCTATCATACCTTAGCCATTTTTATCCAACCTTATCTTATTCTATCTCATATTAGCCGTTCCAATACTACCTTATCCTATCATATCTTTGCCATTTTCATCCTACCACATCCTATTCTAACTTCGCGTACCCATTGCTATCCTACCTAATGATATCTTAGCCATGCCTGTCTTATACGTTTCTATCATACCTCAGCTGTTCCTATCAGACCTTATCCTATTCTATCTTATATTACTCTTTCCTAACCAGCTTATTCTATCATATCTTAGCCGTTCCTATGCTACCTTATCCAATTCTATCTTACCTTTAGCCATTGCTATCCTACCTTATTCTATTCTATCATATATTAGCCGTTCATATGCTACCTTATTCTATTCCATCCTATCGTACCCATTCTAATCCTACCACATGCTATTCTATCTTACAATTGGCATTCCTATTCTACCTTATCCTATTCTTTTATATCTTAGCCGTTCCTATCCTATCTTATCCTATACTACATATTCTTATCCTACCACATCCTAATCTATCTTGCCCTAATCATTCCAATCCTACCTTATACTATTCTATCTCATATTACTCTATCCTAACCAGCTTATTCTATCATATATTAGCCACTCCTATGCTACCTTATCCAATTCTATCTTACCTTTAGCCATTGCTATCCTACCTTATTCTATTCAATCATATCTTAGCCATTCATATGCTACCTTATTCTATTCCATCCTATCTTACCCATTCTAATCCTACCACATGCTATTCTATCTTACAATTGGCATTCCTATTCTACCTTATCCTATTCTTTTATATCTTAGCCGTTCATATCCTATCTTATCCTACACTACACATTCTTATCCTACCACATCCTATTCTATCTTGCCCTAATCATTCCAATCCTACCTTATACTATTCTATCTCATATTACTCTATCCTAACCAGCTTATTCTATCATATATTAGCCACTCCTATGCTACCTTATCCAATTCTATCTTACCTTTAGCCATTGCTATCCTACCTTATTCTATTCAATCATATCTTAGCCATTCATATGCTACCTTATTCTATTCCATCCTATCTTACCCATTCTAATCCTACCACATGCTATTCTATCTTACAATTGGCATTCCTATTCTACCTTATCCTATTCTTTTATATCTTAGCCGTTCATATCCTATCTTATCCTACACTACACATTCTTATCCTACCACATCCTATTCTATCTTGCCCTAATCATTCCAATCCTACCTTATACTATTCTATCTCATATTACTCTATCCTAACCAGCTTATTCTATCATATCTTAGCCGTTCCTATGCTACCTTATCCAATTCTATCTTACCTTTAGCCATTGCTATCCTACCTTATTCTATTCTATCATATATTAGCCGTTCATATGCTACCTTATTCTATTCCATCCTATCGTACCCATTCTAATCCTACCACATGCTATTCTATCTTACAATTGGCATTCCTATTCTACCTTATCCTATTCTTTTATATCTTAGCCGTTCCTATCCTATCTTATCCTATACTACATATTCTTATCCTACCACATCCTAATCTATCTTGCCCTAGTCATTCCAATCCTACCTTATACTATTCTATCTCATATTACTCTATCCTAACCAGCTTATTCTATCATATATTAGCCGCTCCTATGCTACCTTATCCAATTCTATCTTACCTTTAGCCATTGCTATCCTACCTTATTCTATTCTATCATATCTTAGCCGTTCATATGCTACCTTATTTAATTCCATCCTATCTTACCCATTCAAATCCTACCACATGCTATTCTATCTTACAATTGGCATTCCTATTCTACCTTATCCTATTCTTTTATATCTTAGCCGTTCATATCCTATCTTATCCTATACTACACATTCTTATCCTACCACATCCTATTCTATCTTGCCCTAATCATTCCAATCCTACCTTATACTATTCTATCTCATATTACTCTATCCTAACCAGCTTATTCTATCATATATTAGCCACTCCTATGCTACCTTATCCAATTCTATCTTACCTTTAGCCATTGCTATCCTACCTTATTCTATTCAATCATATCTTAGCCATTCATATGCTACCTTATTCTATTCCATCCTATCTTACCCATTCTAATCCTACCACATGCTATTCTATCTTACAATTGGCATTCCTATTCTACCTTATCCTATTCTTTTATATTTTAGCCGTTCCTATCCTATCTTATCCTATCTTACACATTCTTATCCTACCACATCCTATTCTATCTTACGTTAACCATTCCTATCCTATCTTGGCCTATTCTATCATACCTTAGCCATTTTTATCCTACCTTATCTTATTCTATCTTATATTAGCCATTCCAAACTAGCTTATTCTATCATATCTTAGCCGTTCCTATACTACCTTATCCTACCATATCTTTGCCCTTTTCATCCTACCACATCCTATTCTATCTTACCCTACCCGTTGCTATCCCACCTAATGCCATCTTAGCCGTTACTATCTTATCCGATTCTACCATACCTTAGCCGTTCACATACTACCTTATCCTATCTTACACATTCTTATCCTACCACATCCTATTCTATCTTACCTTAGTCATTCCTATCCTACCTTATACTATTCTATTTATATGACTCTTTCCTAACCAGCTTATTCTATCATATCATAGCCATTCCTATATTACGTTATCCTATTCTATCTTACCTTAGCCATTCCTATCCTACCTTGCCCTATTATATCATATCTTAGCCATTCTTATCCTACCACATCCTATTCTATCTTACCTTAGCCATTCCTATCCTATCTTGGCCTATTCTATC